>NC_079488.1:59849968-60153831 GCF_020520425.1 Spinacia oleracea | reverse complement strand
ATCATAGGTTTCTAATTAAATTACAATTAATTATGAAAATCAAATTAATTCTAAATTATTCTAATTTTCAACAAATTAATCATAATTAATAATTAGATTGCATAATTAACAAGACTAGGCATTCAAACTTGTTAAACATATGCAGTAGGTCAATCAAAATTCAAGATTTATCAACAAGAATCGCAAATATTTAATTTAACATCTTAAATTTACGAAATTTTGCATTCGAAAAACTAAAACCTTCGAAAAGTCATAGTTAGGCTTCGAATTTGAGAATTCTGGGTTCGGCAGAAAAGTACTATTTTTGTCAAAATTTTAGAATGCCTTTTACATGCGGAATTGACACAAAAATCACTCAATTCGGATGAGTAACGAAGAAACTGCCGAAAAACTGCGTACGTATAATTAAATAAACGCAATTTGCAATTAATTAACAATTACGAAAATTAATCACCCCTTTTAATTCTTGCAAATTTGTAATATTTAACCATGTTCATGCAATTTAGATTATGAAAATAATAAGGGGCTCATGATACCACTGTTAGGTTATGATACATATGACATTACATAGATCATGCGGAAACAACCATTAACCCAGGACAACATATTATTTACACATAATCATATAGCATATTTTAGATGCATACTCTTTGTTGCGTGCCCTCCCTAGCTGCGCCCGAACCGAACAAGAACAAGTCTTTAGGACTCCAAGTGTCGTCCCTCCGTAGATAGTCCACAGTACGTCCGGATCCGCCTTAAGATTGACCAACTAGAATCGCCCTTAAGGTACTAGAAAATTTCGGCACTTTATGAGCAAGATGTGTGTTTTAATTTTCTCTCAAAAAACTCACTTTTGAATACTTTGAAACTTGTGTTATAAATTGTGAGCCCTAGCCTCATATTTATAGCGGTATGGAAAGGGAATCGAAATCCTATTCAGATACAAATTAATCAAACCTAGAATCCTACAAGAACTCTAATTTAATTAATTTATCAATTAGAATTAGGAATTTAATCATTAACCGAACTCTGCATGTTTTAGGAAACGTGCACGAACACAAACACTTGCACACACACGCACGACAGCCACGATGGGCCTCATGCGTGCGCGCGAGCAGCAGCCCACTCAGCGCCCGCGCGCGCTGCGCGCTGCGCGCGCTGTGCGCGCTGTGCGCTGCGCGTGCTGTGCGCGCTGTGCGCGCTGCGCGCTGCGCGCAGCCTGCTGGGCCTGGCCTTGCTGTTTGTGCGGCGCGCTTGGCTTGCTGGGCGATGGCCTGGCTTCGTGCTGGGCCTCGTCCGGCAGGCCTCGTCCGATGCTTATTCGTACGATGCGCTTCCGATTAAATTTTCCGATTCCGGAATTCATTTCCGATACGAACAATATTTAATATTTCCGATTCCGGAATTAATTTCCGTTTCGAACAAATATTTAATATTTCCGTTTCCGGAATTATTTTCCTATTCCGGTAATATTTCCGATTCTGACAATATTTCCGTTTCCGGCAATATTTCCGATTCTGGCAATATTTCCATTTCCGATAATATTTTCCGATACGTACCATGTTTCCGTTTCCGGCAACATCTACGACTTGGATAATATTTATATTTCCGATTCGATCCATATTTCCGTTTCCGGCAATATCATCGTTTCCGGAGTATTCATTTCTTGCCTGTGACGATCTTAGCTCCCACTGAAACCAAGATCCGTCGGTTCCGAATATTCATAGATAGAGTATCTAATGCCATTAGGTACTTGATCCGTTTACGTACTATTTGTGTGACCCTACGGGTTCAGTCAAGAGTAAGCTGTGGATTAATATCATTAATTCCACTTGAACTGAAGCGGCCTCTAGCTAGGCATTCAGCTCACTTGATCTCACTGAATTATTAACTTGTCAATTAATACTGAACCGCATTTATTAGACTTAACATAGAATGCATACTTGGACCAAGGGCATTATTTCCTTCACAGTCTTCTGCGCTGCCCCAATATCAATCTCCATAAGAACCGGCTCCTGGACACTAACTTCCAAAGATGCCAAGGCTTCAGAAACATTCTCGGCTATAGCCCACTCAGCCTCAAGGGCACAGACAATGGTGGGAGAAGGATTATTATCATCAACTAGACTAGCCACTGTTTCTACAAGCGGCTGAGCCTTGCTAACCCATACATTATTCCGGCGACGATCTCCGCGAGAGCTTGCATTTCTTTTAACAACAGCAGGCCCCTTCATGTTAGGCATCTTTTTAGGCCTGAAACTGGAACGGGGAGGAACTTCCTTTCGCTTTCGATCAGGACGAGCTTTCACAGTCTTAATACTATAGGTACGAGGTTTGGCAGAATCAGGACCCTCATACTTAACACGAATACGAGGTATCAAAAGCTCAGCCGGCTCCCCATTACGAGCCTCGGCCCTCACATCTTTATCATCGCAGCTCATCCACAACTTGTAGTTTTCAGAAAGACCCACAAAGCCATTTGTAGCTACGGCCCGACACGGGAGACCATCATAATACTTAGCCCACGCTAGGACCCGTGTTTGTGAAAAGGCCACTACCTTAGGTGGTACCGTATCAGAAAAGGGGATAGTCTGCCTTAAACCGTATTGACGCATGACTCGGTAAGGGAAAATATAAATCGGACGAGATAGCCCCAACAAGGAAACATAAACCGATACATCAGACCCCCCCCCCCGGTCATAGTAGTCAAACCCCACCATGGTACCACCCACTTAATAGAACAAATGCCATAAGTAAAAAGGAGGTCCATTCGGCCTCGTCCTGGCCTTGGTGCAAGTATTTTCGGTTACCCAAGGCTATAGGGCGATAATGTTTAGGATCGGCAGGAGCTTCCAAAAGTCTAAGCCGTTCCGCAAGCCAAATCTGCAAAAAACGGGCACGATCAAAAAATAATAAATAAAAGAAAACGGTTCCTGGGGCGCAGTTTCAACGCCCAGGACCAGGCGCTGAAACTCATTCTGTACGCAAAAAAAAAAAAAAAAAAAAAAAAAAAAAAAAGCGTGTATACGTGCGCAAGAAAAAATCGATTACCTGCAGTAATAGGGGGCTTCCCTTAAAAAGTTCAGATTTGGCATCCTTCTTCAACTCATCCGCACTCAGCAAAGTCTCGGCAACAACCAACGGCATAATAGAATAGCAACTTTCCATCTGGCTAATCAAGGGGATCAACCTTATGTCACCAAACTCGCCATTGTTATTCGACAGCAAATAGTGATTCAACAAGCAAAATACAAGGGCTCGAATATTCAATTTCTATTCGGTCATATTCTTACTAGGCCTAAAGTGATGTTTTACAAGTTTTGCCACGTTAACCTCATCCCCTACAACAATTTCAGCAAACATATTATCATCTAGTCCTAGGAAAGTCCCTATGGTTGTTTTACCCTCTTCAATAGTGCTAGGGGTAACAGGAGTAGCATTAGTAGGATAACCAAGGATCGCAGCAAACTCATCTGGCAAAGGACATATTTTGTTGCCCCGAAAGGCAAAAACATGTTGATCGGAGTCCCAAAAGCTTAGGGCATCATGCAGAAAGTTATAATCAATATTAATTTGTTGTAAGCCTAAAAGTGCCTCTAAGTGATATTCTTTTAACAAAGCCTTTTCTTGAAGGAAATAATGCCCTTGGTCCAAGTATGCATTCTATGTTAAGTCTAATAAGTGCGGTTCAGTATTAATTAACAAGTTAATAATTCAGTGAGATCAAGTGAGCTGAATGCCTAGCTAGAGGCCGCTTCAGTTCAAGTGGAATTAATGATATTAATCCACAGCTTACTCTTGACTGAACCCGTAGGGTCACACAAATAGTACGTAAACGGATCAAGTATTTAATGGCATTAAATACTCCATCTATGGATATTCGGAATCGACGGATCTTGGTTTCAGTGGGAGCTGAGATCGTCACAGGCAAGAAATGAATGCTCCGGAAACGATGATATTGCCGGAAACGGAAATATGGATCGTATCGGAAATATAAATATTATCCAAGTCGTAGATGTTGCCGGAAACGGAAACATGGTACGTATCGGAAAATATTATCGGAAATGGAAATATTGCCGGAATCGGAAATATTGCCGGAAACGGAAATATTGTCAGAATCGGAAATATTATCGGAATCGGAAAATAATTCCAGAAACGGAAATATTAAATATTTGTTCGAAACGGAAATTAATTCCGGAATCGAAAATATTGAATATTGTTCGTATCGGAAATGAATTCCGGAATCGGGAAATTAATCGGAAGCGTATCGTACGAATTAGCATCGGACGAGGCCTGCCAGACGAAGGCCCAGCACGAAGCCGGGCCATCGCCCAGCAAGCCAGCGCGCCACAAACGCACCAGCCAAGGCTGCGCCAGGCCCACCGCAAGGCAGGCCCAGCGCGCGCCTAGGCTGCGGCAGCGTGTGGGCTTGTGGCAGTGGGCTGCGAGCTCGCGGGTTGCGCGCGCGCGCATGGCGCCCCTCGTGGGCTGCTGTGCGTGCGTGTGTGTTTGTGTGCTATACGAATCCTAAAGCAATCAGGTTTCGACATATGATTAAATTCCTAAACCTAAAAGGATGAATTAATTAAATAAGAATTCTATTAGGATTCTAGTTTAATTAATTAGTATCCTAATAGGATTACGATTCCCTTTCCATACCTCTATAAATAAAGGCCTAGGGTCATTATTTTGCATAGAGTATTCAAGTATTCAAAGTGATTTTTGAGAGCAAAAATTCAGTCATACAATTGCCTATACTAACCGAAAATTCTAAGTACCTTAAGGACGATCCTAGTTGGTCAAGCTTAAGGCGGATCCGGACATGCTGTGGACTATCCACGGAGGGACGACACTTGGAGTCCTAAAGACTTGTTCTTGTTCGGTTCGGGCGCAGCTAGGGAAGGCACGCAACAAAGTGTTTGCATCTAAACTATGCTAAATGGTTATGTGTAAATAATATGTTTTCCTGGCTTTATGGTTTTTCCGCATGATTTATGAATTGTCATATGTATCATAACCTAACAGTGGTATCACGAGCCTCTTATTATTTTCATAATCTAAATTGCATGAACATGGTTAAATATTACAAATTTGCAAGAATTAAAAGGGGTGATTAATTTTCGTAATTGTTAATTAATTGCAAATTGCGTTTATTTAATTATACGTACGCAGTTTTTCGGCAGTTTCTTCGTTACTCATCCAAATTGAGTGATTTTTGTGTCAATTCCGCATGTAAAAGGCATTCTAAAATTTTGACAAAAATAGTTATTTTTTGGCCGAACCCAGAATTCTCAAATTCGAAGCCTAACTATGACTTTTCGGAGGTTTTAGTTTTTTCGAATGCAAAATTTCGTAAATTTAAGATGTTAAATTAAATATTTGCGATTCTTGTTGATAAATCTTGAATTTTTTATTGACCTACTGTATATGTTTAACAAGTTTGAATGCCTAGCCTTGTTAATTATGCAATCTAATTTGTAATTATGATTAATTTGTTGAAAATTGGAACAATTTAGAATTAATTTGATTTTCATAATTAATTATAATTTAATTAGATACCTATGATTAAAAACCACCATAAAAATTGTAAATTTATGTTAAATTTTAAATTTTTATGACCTAGACTTGAATCCATGTTAATCGGAAATCAATTGAATAATAAATTTTCGATTTTTTCGCCCTAAAATTATGAAATTAATATTATTTATTAATTTGTCATTAATTTTGAATATAAATTTTAAATTTTTATGCGATTCGCTCATATAACTTGCACGCACAAAGCAATGGACGCTACGTGTTACCCTTAAGGGGTGTTGTATAGTGCAGGCATGTGACGACGAGCAAGGGAGCTCGTCGCCCATGCGGTACGAATGCAATGAGCAAGGCCATGGTGCACGAGCACAAGGCAGCAGCCCTGCCTTGTGTCGTGGGCTGTGTGCAATGGGCGAATGGGCGAGGGCGAGAGCAAGGCACGGGCAGTCGCGTGTGGGCAGCAAGCGAGCTGCGCCACAGCGCGCACTGCCTCGCGCAAGCGTGCGGAGCCTCGCGCGCAGCGAGCGTAAGCTCGCGTGCCACGATTTCTGCGCCAAGCATCGATCGCTCGCGCGCAGCGAGCGCTATTGTGCGTGCGACGAGCGCTGCGCCCAGCGATGGCGTGCGAGTGCTTGTTGTGCGTGCGACGAGCGATGCGCCCAGCGATGGCGCGCGAGTGCTTGTTGTGCGTGCGACGAGTGCTGCGCCCAGCGATGGCGTGCGGGTGCGTGTTGCGACGTGCGACGAGCGCTGCGCCCAGCGATGGGCTGCGGCAGCATGCTCGTGCGTCGAGCGCTGGCGCGCGCAGCGAGCACCAGCTCGCGTGATGCCTTGCGATGGTGAGCAGCAGCGATGCGAGGCAGCGCATGGGCTGCGCGCACATGGCCAGCGATGGCTGTGTGCGTGTGGCCCATGGGCGTGCGATGCGTGGGATTATTGCGTTGCAATTAGATCGTTTTGAAATTTTTAATTTGAAATTTTCAGTTTACGTAATTTTAATTAATTTTAAAATTCATAATTTAAATTATTTTCTTGGATTTTAATTTTGAATATTGTAATTATAATAAATTTTATTTATTCTAATTATTTTACTAAAATTAAAATCATGAATTAATTTAAATACGACTGAAATTAAATTAAACTTTATGGATTCAATTATAAATTTATATGAGCTTTAAATTTTAATTAAATTTGTATGTTTCCGGTTAGACTAGAAATACATTTTTATGTTTAAAATTAGTAAAGCATATGAATTTATTGGTTTAAGTGGGAGCCCTTTTTAGTCATAAACTCTTGATTAGGTCTACAAATCCTTAAGGTTAAAACAACTTGATTAGAATTAATAAGGACTGAATAATTTGTAGATTATTGGTGCCCTTGATTAATTGATGCAAATGTTTATGTGATGCATAATGTGTTTTACTAACCAGCTATGTGGGCCATTCATGATAATGAATGGGTGAATGGTATATATTGTATATGTACTGTTTTGCAGGTTATGAAGTGACTAGTATGGCCCAAATAGGATAGAATATATGGTCTGCGTACCATTAATTTGAATGTAATTGGTCTAAAGTACCAAAGTTGTTTTTCAATTCAAATATGGTCTGCGTACCATCAAATAGTTGTAATTAGTTTTAATTATAGCTTATTCTATTTGAAGAAAATGGTGCCTCCCACGGAGATTTTCAAGACGGACTTTGAAGTTAAAGCTTCAAGATGAAGTCGGGTCATACTAGATCACATTTATCTTATGCATATTTTAAGTTATTTATTGCTTTTAAATATGTCTTAAAATGCATGAGATCAAAAGCTTGATTATGTTGCATGATTAAGGATTTTAGTTCACTTAAAATCTAACCAACATAGTAAGAGCCTTAAGTTCCAAACTTAAAAATTGAGTTAAAAGGTGCCATGCCAAAATATACACTTGCTTGGATATCCTTTACATCAATCTAGTAATAGTTTTCGCTCAGCGAGGTGTTACTTATTGGTCCTAAAGGGGAAAGGTACACAAATAATTGTGAGTACATGTTAGTTTTGGTGAAACTCAACGATATAAGTAAGGAGTCCTTTTATGTCGTGGAAAAATCGATAGGTTTACCTAATAAGTTCTTAGACGTACCTATCAACCAAGAATAGTTTCTAGACTATTAGCAAAAGGCTTTTGCTTACCTAAGATGTTTTAGGATTAAGTCGACAAACTGTGCTTAGTTCTTCAATGATTTTAGGATCTTGGAATCATTTTATTCACACCTGCCGGAACACATAACTTGAATAAAATGCTTAATGAACATTGAATTATGCATGTATGCTAGAATTTAAGTTTATTAAGAGAAACTGTGAATGGTTATTTATTTGTTTATTCTTTTCAATTGTAGTTTTAAATATGGCAAACAACAATTCATTCAACATTCGATCAATTCTCGAAAAGGAGAAGTTGAACGGGAAAAACTTCCTTGACTGGCAAAGGAACTTGCAAATAGTTCTTATGCAGGAA
This sequence comes from Spinacia oleracea, assembly GCF_020520425.1. NCBI lineage: Eukaryota > Viridiplantae > Streptophyta > Magnoliopsida > Caryophyllales > Amaranthaceae > Spinacia > Spinacia oleracea. Next base: position 60,145,799 of record NC_079488.1, on the reverse strand, counting down.
GAAAAGGAGTATGTCCTAGAAGAGGCGATGCCCGAAGCCGCAGGCGACGGGGTCACTCAGGCAGCCCTCAATCGTTGGATTGATGCCAACAAGGATGTGAAATGTCTAATGCTCGCCACCATGAGTGCAGATCTGCAGAAAACGTTCATCAACTCAGATGCTTTCACAATCATCAGTGAGTTGAAGAACATGTGTTATTCCAGTAGGAACACGCACAAGAGGGGGGGGGTGAATTGTAATTGGAGCTTTGGTAAAGTTTCTTGCGGAACTTAAGAAACAATCAAGGAACTAAGAATAGAGAAGACAATAACAATAATTGTGAAAACTTCTTGACACTAATCAAGAAGAGAATTCCTTTTATTATAGTAATGCCTCGATTACAATAATCTCTCCAACACAAGTTCCTCTCAAACTTGTGTTCCTCACAGTAATCTACTCTGATTACAGCTCTTTCACTCCTCTCTCTCAGACTTAAACTCTAAGTCTCAACAAGATAACTCTATCCTTACTAATACAAAATACAATTCGTGTTTGGATAACTCTAGATATTAATGATGCTTTGGTGTATATATGGCACTTAGGAACTTAGAATTAACTAGGACACAAACTGTTTTTAGAAAAATCTTTGACAATGCGTTTTTAGGAAAGCAAGAACTCTTAGAAAGTTTGTGTATTTTTTTTCAGAAAACTTCTTGGCCTTATATAGAGTTTTGTCCTTAGGGTTTGTTCCCTTCAAAAACTCAACTGCCAACAACTGACACTTTGATTTTCACGTCCCTAGACTTGAGGAACAAGGGGAGACCACTTCCCACACAACTTCCTCAACTGCTGGACGTGTTTAAGACTATGTTAATCACTGTTGTTTTCTAAAAAATGTTTATTTATTTTGTCAAAATATTTAGGAGAAGTTTTAGGAAGATAAAAACTGTTTTTATTTAAGTAACAGAATGTGATGAAAATCTTATTTTTATTAAACATGAAAAGATATTTTATTTAAAGTATTTTCCTTAAAACTGTGTTGCTTGATATTATGACAAAAACACACGAGTAATCCAAGTTCCTCTAGTTCCTTATATACTACTTAACATATTAATATATTACATATAATCTAAGCAAGATAAACTACCTAGACATATATGTCTTTCCTTTGGTGAGGCATTCAACTCTGAAGCTTCACTTGTTCCAGCTCAGGAACAATAATGAGTTCCTCTTATGTTTAAATAGGAACTCGTTGCCATGAGTCTGTAATAGTTCTTGTGAATATTCGGAACTCTTGATATGTAACTGTGTTGCTCCTCTTGTGACTTCAAACTGGAACACATACAACTTCCAGCTCTGGAACTCCAGTGACTGTTCCAAGTGTACACCAGGAACTTCACCATCTGATTCAAGTTCCTATCCTAATAGAAACTTGGGCATTTACCTGTTCAAAGTCATTTAGCAACCATAATCAGGAAGTTTGCAATATGTGTGTGTCATCAACCAAAACTTAGGAACAACAATATTCCCCCTTTTTGGTGATGACAACACTTGCAAACTTTTTACAAAGAGAGTAAGCACAAACAGGAACTTATACAGACTATTGTGAAACAGAACACAAAAATTGAAAAACAGAAGAGAAAGAAAAAAAAAAGAAAGAAAAAGAAATAAACTTACAGAGAGATTCAGAGAGATTGATGCAGGAACTGGGATTGAGTGTACCTTGGAAGTTTGCACCCTTGACTTCCCCCTGTTGACATCAACAAAAAGCATAGCACGAAATATAGCCATTCCAAACACAGTGCCCCACGATCAACGTTTGGCAAGTTAAGCTAGCCTCAAAGTATTAAACCAACTCATACAATAAATTGAAAGTAAGCAGTAATGATCAAAACTGGAAAGCACAGATAGGTGTAACCAAGCAAGTCAAAATAAGATGGAACAAATACCCAAGTTTGAAAATTATACAAACCAAAAGCAAATTAAAAAGATTGTTCCATGGCAAAAGATAAAAGAAACATGGGATAGGGTGATTAGGCTTGGGATGGGGAACCAGAACCAGCAGTTTCTTCTATCACAGTCTCCTCAAAAGATTCCAGATTGTTGATCTTGGTGAGGATTGTGGCACGAGTTGCATTAGCTTGTTCTGAGTAATGGTGAAGAGTGGTTTGGAGAGTCTTGACACTGGTAACCAATGCACCTATGTGGGCCTGCATTGAGCTGATCCTGTGATCTGTTCCCTCCTGCAGTTCCACCAGACGAGCAACTGTTGCCTTCAGCTCCAATATCTGATCATCCTTTGTGTTCCAGGCACCCCCATGATCTTGAACATGTTCCTGTTCAGATGGAACACGACGAGCTTTGGACTTTTTGGAGGATCTGGGTGTCCTTTTCCTTGGCCCAACAGTTTCAGGCAGTTCCTCTTGATTCAGTGGAACAGCATCCTCCTCTATGGGCATCTCCTTGACATCCCCTTCCTCATTTATTTCCATGAAGACAGGCCCTCTTTTCTTGTTCTCCTTCATTGCCACCCTCAAGCTCTTTCTTTTTCCTTGGGATCCTACACTCTTCCTGTTCCCTCGAGATAAAGGGACCTCTATTTGTTCGAGTTCCTCCTCCTCCTCCACTTCTTCTTTAACTACAGTTCCCTCCTGATCTTCCTCATCTTGTTTCTCTTCCTTTCCAGCCCTAATGACTTTACCCTGAACCACTTTAAGATTTAATAGATGGAGCATTTCAAGTTGAAGGATTTGGGTTGATTTTAAGGGAATCACAAAGTATGGGCTAAGGTCAACTGAGAAGCTTTTGAAGATTTCTGTGAGAAGGGAGGAGTATGGAATTTTGAATTTGGGGATACAGGTGGATAAGTGTTTGATCATGATTGCAGGAAAGTTTATGGGAATTTTCCTTTCAAGACAATACATGAGACATGCATCAAACAGACTTGCTATGTTCCTTTTCTGAGTTCGAGGAACTACACCTCTCCACACAATATTAAACAGTAATTTTTGAAGAGGTGAAAGGCAGTTGTGTGAGGTGGAGGTGGAGACTTTAGAATCTCCTCCAATGGAACCAACTATATCTTTCTCATCTACATTATCTATGGTCACTGTGATTTGACCTTTGAGCCACATATCAAAACCCCTATTGGGTGTACCAAACAGCTGTTCCAGATAAGAGGCATCAAATTCGATGCGAGTTCCATTCACTTTACTTGAACATACATTATCAACACATGCAAAGTTCTTGCAGAATTCTTTCATAGCTTCAGGAATTAAGGGGGATTTGGCATAGGTACTCAACAGACTTACCCATTTTTGTTGTTCAAGGATTTCCATCAACTCTTTAAATTTCGTGGCTTCACACCATGTTGAGTTGATTGCGAACCCCTCGACCAGGTTATTTTCCTTTGCAGTGAGTTTCTTGGACCCTTTTTCTTCCCCCTGAGTTTGAGCATTCTCCTCTGTTTCCTCGATGTTTTCACCAGAAGCTTCCACTCGTCGTTTTTTGGATTTTCTTGTGGAGGATCTAGGGTTTGAGATTGGGGATTTCATTTCGATGTCAGTGTCGGTTTGTTCCCCCTGAGTGATTGCGAGCATTGGATTGTGGGATCGAAGAGGAATTGGCGATTGAATGGGTGAGGTATCCATGGGAACTGGAGATGAAGGGTTTCTCTTTCGTTTGAGGGAAGTGAGATCAGTGTTGTTGCTTGTGAGAACCATGGTGAAGGTTTTTATAGGTAAAAGGAGAGGTGATGTCAGTGGAGAAGGCGTGTGGGAGAGAGAGAAAGGGGGTTGCATGGATTGAATGTGGAAAGGGAAGAGTTTCTCCTATTTATTGCCAATGGAACCGTTCCAAACATTCTTTGAATATGGGTATTCGGTTTTGAATTTTAAAAAAAAAATAAATAAAAAATAAAAGGAAAATGTAGAAAAAAAATTGTGTTTGACTTTGACTTGCTTAATTTCGTATCTCTGACTTAACTAGTTTGAAAGGAACTGCTTACCTTGTTCATTTGGAGTGTGAGTGAATTTGCCACGATGGTAAGCTTCAACTATGTTTGCACACAAGATTTTGTGTTTGTAATAGTCTATATGTACCATGATTTTTGCTTTTGCCTTAGAGGAACTTCAATTTAGCAATTACCTTAGCTTGATCATTCCGAGTTCCATTCTCATTTTCTCATGTTTCTCTCTGTTCAAAGGCTTAGTTAGAATATCAGCAATTTGGTGATCAGTTTGGCAAAAATCTAATTTGATCAAACCTTTCTCAACATTATCTTTAAGGAAATGGTGTCTAATGTGGATGTGTTTGACCCGGGAATGATGAACCGGATCTTTTGAAATACAAATAGCACTAGTGTTATCACAATAGATAGGAACACAATCATAGATAATACCAAAATCTCTTAGCTGTTGTTTTATCCATAGAATTTGTGAGCAACAAGCTGCAGCAGCTACATACTCAGCTTCAGCTGTGGATAGAGCAACAGTGTTCTGTTTCTTGGAACCCCAAGAAACCATGCATGGACCTAGGAACTGTACCATACCTGATGTGCTTTTTCTATTCACTAAGTCACCTGCATAATCAGCATCCGCATATTCTCTTAGCTCGAAAGATCCACTTCTTGGATAGTATAGGCATAGGTCATCAGTTCCTTTGAGATATCTTAGTATTCTTTTCACCGCAGTTAGATGGGACTCCTTTGGATTTGATTGAAATCTTGCACATAGTCCTACACTAAAAGAAATGTCAGGTCTACTGGCTGTTAAATATAATAGTGATCCAATCATACCTCTGTATTTCGTTTGATTCACACTTTTCCCATTTGGATCAGTGTCTAATCTGGTAGCAGTTCCCATGGGAGTGTGATTTACTTTGGCTGATTCTAGCTCATATTTCTTTAGGAGTTCCTTCACATACTTTTGTTGGTGTATCATGATTCCTTCCTCGGTTTGCTTGATTTGTAAACCAAGGAAGAAATTGAGTTCCCCCATCATACTCATTTCAAATTCACTGCTCATCAAGCTTGCAAAATCCTTGCACAAATTTTCATTAGTTGCTCCAAATAATATATCATCAACATAAATTTGAACTACTAACAAGTCAGTTCCTCTAGATTTTAAGAATAAGGTTTTGTCTATTCTACCTCTTTTAAAATCATTTTGAAGGAGGAACTTTGATAATCTCTCGTACCAAGATCTAGGGGCTTGTTTTAGTCCATAGAGAGCCTTATCTAATTTGTAAATATGATTTGGAAATTCGGGATTTTCAAATCCAGGGGGCTGTTCCACATAAACATCTTCCTCTAAGAAACCGTTTAAGAAAGCACATTTAACATCCATTTGATAAAGTTTAAAACCCATGAAAGCAGCAAAAGCAATTAAGATTCTAATGGCTTCTAATCTAGCAACAGGTGCAAATGTTTCTTCAAAGTCAATACCTTCCTGTTGGTTATAACCTTTGACCACTAACCTTGCTTTGTTCCTTATGATTGTTGCATGTTCATCTTTCTTGTTCCGGAACACCCATTTCAGCCCTATCACCTTCTGGTGCTTTGGTTTGGGTTCCAAGTGCCATACCTTGTTTCTTTTGAATTCATTTAATTCTTCTTGCATGGCTATGATCCAGTCAGCATCCTCCAGAGCCTCAGTGTGATTTCTTGGCTCAAATATGGAGAGGAACGCGTGGAATGCGCAAAAGTTCCTTAGTTGTGCCCTTGTCTGAGTTCCTTTTCTGATGTCACTCACAATGAGTTCCATTGGGTGGGACTTTTGATGCTTCCAAGGTTTAGGTTGAAATTGAGCTACTGGTGTTGTGGCATTTTCGTCAGTTCCTTCTATGACCTGAGTTTCCTGTTGGTCATTGTGGGGTTCCTCTGGTGTTGTTTCTGGATCTTCTTGGTTTTCTGCTTGTTCCTCTAGTACGGGAACTTCTTGATTTTGTTGAGCAGTTCCTCTGGCTGTGTGTTTGCTTGGTTGGAACTCCTCATCATTTTCTGCAGCACGAGATAAACCAATCTCGAAAAATTCTTGTTCCTGTACTATATCAGTTTTGTTAGATTCATCAAATATTATATGTACACTTTCCTCAACACACATAGATCTTTTGTTATAAACTCTATAAGCCTTGCTATTTAAGGCATATCCTAGGAACACTGCCTCATCGCTTCTTTCATCAAACTTCCCCAAGTTCCTTTTTCCATTGTTGTGGACAAAACATTTGCTACCAAAGGCTCTAAAGTAAGAGATGTTGGGTTTTATACCTTTTAGTAGCTCATAGGGGGTTTTGTTTAGGATTGCTCGAATCATAACTCTATTTATAATATAACAAGCAGTATTGACTGCTTCAGCCCAGAAGTTCCTAGGCAGGGAACTGGCTATTAATATGGTTCTTGCCATGTCCTCTAAGGTTCTATTTTTCCTCTCAACAACTCCATTTTGTTGTGGAGTTCTGGGAGCTGAGAAATTGTGGTCCATACCTTGTTCCTTGCAGTATTCATCGAATTTGTAATTTTCAAATTCTGTTCCATGATCTGATCTTATATGGATCAGTTGATGACCTGTGGTTTTCTGAATTTTCTTTGAAAATGTAACAAACTCATCAAACGTTTCATCCTTTCTTGTTAGAAATATGACCCAAGTAAAGCGAGAGTAATCATCAACAATAACTAATACATATTTTTTTCCACTTCTGCTTTGAATTCTCATTGGTCCACATAAGTCCATATGGATGAGTTCCAATGGTTTTGTGGTGCTTACCAATTTCTTAGATTTAAAGGAACTTCGGACATGCTTGCCTTTTGCACATGCATCACACACTTTATCAGTTAGGAACTTGATTGAGGGGAGTCCTCGAACCAGTTCCTTTGATCTTAGTTTGTCAAGCAGAGAGAAACTAGCATGTCCAAACCTCCTGTGCCATAGTAGGGAATTTTCTTCAAGGGCACTGAGGCAGGTTAGATTGTTCCTGGGAACTGTATTGAGATCCACAGAATATGTGTTCCCTTTACGAGTTCCTTCCAAAATAACCTTCCCAGTGTTATTGTTTATGATTTGACAATTTTCAGAAGTAAAACTTACAGAGTTTCCTTTGTCACAGAATTGAGAGATGCTTAGTAGACTGTGCATCAAACCCTCGACTAAAAATACATTTTTAATGGCGTAGGAACTTGACCTTCCAACTTTTCCAATTCCAACAATTTCTCCTTTCATGTTGTCTCCAAAGGTCACAGTTCCTCCATTGTAGGCTTCTAGTGAGAGGAATTTAGATTTGTCTCCTGTCATGTGTTTGGAACACCCGCTGTCGAGATACCACGAGCTGTTCCCCTTCACTAGAATCTGTAAAGAGATCAAAGGTTAGTTACAGGAACTCGGGTTTCCTCGAGTTCCTTTTCAACTATAACTTCAGACTTCTTGACCCATTTTTGCTTTACATAATTTATGTTTCTTTGATCCTGTTCCTTCATCTTGGAACACTCAGTACTTACATGACTTCCACTTCCACATGAGAAACAGACTTTTACACTAGGAAGATCCACATATTTTTTCTTATGACTAGTTTTATGGTTAAAGCCCAATCCTTCTGTTTTCTTAGATTGAGCATTCTCAATCCATTTGGGAGGAACTTTAGGTAGTTGTCTCTGTGCCCTGGCCATGGATAGTTCCCTTTCTAGTTTCTCTTTTTGTTCCTTAGTGGTGATCAGATCTTTGTTTAAATTTTCTAAGTCGATGTTAAAAACTCCCATGTTGATCTCCAAGGATTTTGTAGGATCTAAACTTAGATTAAACATCTTATGTTGACTGAGTTGTACTTGTAGAAGGATGTTTTCATTTCTAATTTTTTCGAATGACTCATTAATAGAGGTATTTCTATCTAGTAATTCAAAGAACCTGCCTTGGACATCAGATCTAATATTGTTCAGATAATTTATATGGTCTTTACTGAGTTCCAAGGCTCTATCACTTTGTGCTTTTAATATACTTAGCTTTTTGTAATCATCTAGAGTTTCTAGCAACAGTTCAATTAGTTTTGACTTTGAGAGACACTGAAGAGTGGAGGAACTTACTTCTTCTGATGGAACTTGATCAGTTCCTTCTGTTCTAGCCATAAGGCAGAGATTTGCAGTTTCTTCATTTGGTTGTTCCTCATCGTCTTCTGAGTCTGTTGCTTCGCCCCATGCAGCTATCATGGCCTTCTTGAAGTTTGGTCTGTTGAAGGTAGACTTGTTAAAGCGATCTTTGACCTGTTCCTTCCCTTTTCCTCTGGTCTTGTCGTTCTCCCACAGAGGGCATTCACGAATTTGATGATCAGTTTCTCCACATTTGAAGCAACCTTGCTCAGTTTTGGAACTAGTGATTTTCTTGGCAAAGTTCCTTCCTTTCTGGTTTCCTGGTTTGAAGTTCCTATAGAGCTTTCTCATTCTTCTGACCAGCATGGCAGCCTCTTCTTCATCTGGTTCAGATTCATCGAGTTCCTCAGCCTTTAGAGCAAGTCCTCGATTTCTTGAGCTCTCAGGAACAGCAGCTCCAAGATGCAATTCGTGTGTCATCAAGGAACCAGCAAGTTGTTCAATGTTGAACTTGGTAAAGTCCTTGGTCTCAAACAGTGCAGTGACCTTTGTTCTCCAACGATCATCTTGTGGCATGCTTCTTAGTATTTTTCTTACCTGTTCATCTGTGGGAATGATTCTACCAAGAGAAACTAATTCATTGGTTATGTTAGTAAATCTAGTGAACATTTCTTGAATAGTTTCTTTTGGAAGCATTTCAAATCTTTCATATTTAGACATCAAAAGGTCAATTTTGGAACGCTTAACTTCATTAGTTCCTTCGTGGGTTACTTGAAGTAGTTCCCAAATCTGTTTTGCGTTCTTGCACCCCATGACTCTGTTGTGTTCATGAGGTCCAAGCCCACAATGCAAGATTTTGACAGCCATGGCATTCATCTCATATTTATCAAAGTCTTCTTTAGGAAATTCAGACATTGGTTTAGGAACTACCTCGTTTTCAGCATTGGTCTTTGTTACCTCGAAGTCTCCAACTTCAATTACACGCCAAACTTGGTAATTTTCAGCTTTGATGAATATCTCCATTCTATTCTTCCAGTATGAGTAGAACTTGCCATTGAACATAGGTGGCCTTTGTGTCGAGTAACCTTCTTCCAGTTTCTCTTGTGAGTTCATACTTTCAGGAACTTGACTCAAACAGGGTTTCCTGTGTTTTAGTGAGTACTGGCTCTGATACCAACTGTTATTCCAGTAGGAACACGCACAAGAGGGGGGGGGTGAATTGTAATTGGAACTTTGGTAAAGTTTCTTGCGGAACTTAAGAAACAATCAAGGAACTGAGAATAGAGAAGACAATAACAATAATTGTGAAAACTTCTTGACACTAATCAAGAAGAGAATTCCTTTTATTATAGTAATGCCTCGATTACAATAATCTCTCCAACACAAGTTCCTCTCAAACTTGTGTTCCTCACAGTAATCTACTCTGATTACAGCTCTTTCACTCCTCTCTCTCAGACTTAAACTCTAAGTCTCAACAAGATAACTCTATCCTTACTAATACAAAATACAATTCGTGTTTGGATAACTCTAGATATTAATGATGCTTTGGTGTATATATGGCACTTAGGAACTTAGAATTAACTAGGACACAAACTGTTTTTAGAAAAATCTTTGACAATGCGTTTTTAGGAAAGCAAGAACTCTTAGAAAGTTTGTGTATTTTTTTTCAGAAAACTTCTTGGCCTTATATAGAGTTTTGTCCTTAGGGTTTGTTCCCTTCAAAAACTCAACTGCCAACAACTGACACTTTGATTTTCACGTCCCTAGACTTGAGGAACAAGGGGAGACCACTTCCCACACAACTTCCTCAACTGCTGGACGTGTTTAAGACTATGTCAATCACTGTTGTTTTCTAAAAAATGTTTATTTATTTTGTCAAAATATTTAGGAGAAGTTTTAGGAAGATAAAAACTGTTTTTATTTAAGTAACAGAATGTGATGAAAATCTTATTTTTATTAAACATGAAAAGATATTTTATTTAAAGTATTTTCCTTAAAACTGTGTTGCTTGATATTATGACAAAAACACACGAGTAATCCAAGTTCCTCTAGTTCCTTATATACTACTTAACATATTAATATATTACATATAATCTAAGCAAGATAAACTACCTAGACATATATGTCTTTCCTTTGGTGAGGCATTCAACTCTGAAGCTTCACTTGTTCCAGCTCAGGAACAATAATGAGTTCCTCTTATGTTTAAATAGGAACTCGTTTCCATGAGTCTGTAATAGTTCTTGTGAATATTCGGAACTCTTGATATGTAACTGTGTTGCTCCTCTTGTGACTTCAAACTGGAACACATACAACTTCCAGCTCTGGAACTCCAGTGACTGTTCCAAGTGTACACCAGGAACTTCACCATCTGATTCAAGTTCCTATCCTAATAGAAACTTGGGCATTTACCTGTTCAAAGTCATTTAGCAACCATAATCAGGAAGTTTGCAATATGTGTGTGTCATCAACCAAAACTTAGGAACAACAACATGTTCCAAGATCTGGCTTGAGTCGAAAGATTCGAGACTCATAGGCAAATTCTTGAGACCAAGCTTAAGAAAGGCGAGTCCGTAAGTCCACATGTTCTCAAAATGATTGGACTCATTGAGAATATGAGTCGGCTGGATCAGCAATTTTCTCAGGAAATGGCTATAGACACCATCCTCCATTCTCTTCATAGCGGGTATGATCAGTTCAAACTGAACTACAGTATGAATAGTCTGGACAAAACGCTCACTGAGCTTCACGGTATGCTGAAGACCGCTGAAAAGACGCTCAAAAGTGATAAGTAGGATGTGCTTATGGTGCGTGGGGGCAAGTTCAAGAAATCTGGAAAGAAGAGGAATGCTAAGAAAGGTGGCAACAAGGCCAGCCCAACTAAGCAAACTGGCGCCAAATCTGTAAAGAGGAAGGTCAGTCAACCCACTTCTGAATCCGAATGCTTCTACTGCAAGAAGAAGGGGCATTGGAAGAGAGATTGCTTGAAGCTAAAGGAAGATCAGAAGAACGGAACAGTCGTTCCATCTTCAGGTATTTTCGTTATAGACTGTATACTTGCTAATTCAACTTCTTGGGTATTAGATACATGTTGTGGCTCACACTTATGTTCCAATCCACAGGGACTAAGAAGAAGTAGAAAGTTAAGCAAGGGAGAAGTCGACCTACGAGTGGGAAATGGAGCACGGATTGCTGCATTAGCTGTAGGAACTTATTATTTGTCGTTGCCCTCCGGGCTAGTTTTGGAACTGGAAGAGTGTTTCCATGTTCCAAGTCTTACTAAAAACATCATTTCAGTTTCTTGCTTAGATGCTAAGGGATTTTCCTTTTTAATAAAAGACAATAGTTGTTCGTTTTATTTTAAAGAGATGTTTTATGGATCTGCTAGATTAGTCAATGGACTTTATTTATTAGATCACGACAAACAAGTATATAACATAAATACCAAAAAGGCCAAAAAGGATGATTCAGATCTCACCTATCTGTGGCATTGTCGATTAGGCCATATAAACTTGAAACGCTTAGAAAGACTTCAAAAGGAAGGAATTCTAGAACCATTTGACTTAGAGGATTATGGTAAATGCGAATCATGTTTACTTGGCAAAATGACAAAGCAACCTTTCTCTAAAGTTGGAGAAAGAGCAAATGAACTATTGGGTTTAATCCATACAGATGTATGTGGACCAATGAGTACAAATGCTAGAGGTGGTTTCAGCTACTTTATCACTTTCACTGATGACTTCAGTAGATATGGTTATGTCTACCTAATGAAGCATAAGTCTGAATCCTTTGACAAATTCAAGGAATTTCAGAGTGAAGTAGAGAATCAATTAGAGAAGAAGATTAAGGCACTGCGGTCTGACAGAGGCGGTGAATATCTGAGCTATGAATTTGATGACCATCTGAAAGAATGTGGAATTCTATCAGAATTGACTCCTCCTGGAACACCACAATGGAACGGTGCGTCGGAACGGAGGAACAGAACCTTGCTAGACATGGTCAGGTCAATGATGGGTCAGGCCAAACTTCCATTAGAATTTTGGGGACATGCACTAAATACAGCTGCACTCACTATAAATAGAGCTCCGTCTAAAGCTGTTGAAAAGACTCCATATGAGTTATGGTTTGGAAAACCTCCAAATGTGTCTTTTCTTAAGATTTGGGGATGTGAAGTATACGTCAAACGATTAATTTCAGACAAACTTCATCCAAAATCTGACAAATGTATCCTTGTGGGCTATCCAAAGGAAACAAAGGGGTATTACTTCTACAATACATCTGAGAACAAGGTGTTTGTTGCTCGAGATGGTGTCTTTTTGGAGAAAGATCACATTTCCAAAATGACAAGTGGGAGAAAAGTAGACCTCGAAGAAATTCGAGTCGAACAACAAACTCTAGAGAATGCTCAAGATGACATTCAGGATGAAACTCAGAGATCTTTAGAAGAATCTGGTGAGAATCATGGTCAATCTAGAAATGTTACCCTGCGTAGATCGCAAAGATATAGATCTCAATCGGAAAGGTACTTAGGTATTTTGACGAACGAGAGCTATGACGTTCTATTACTTGAAAGTGATGAACCTGCGACTTACAAACAAGCTATGACGAGCCCTAGCTCCAAGCAATGGCAAGAAGCCATGCAATCTGAATTAGACTCCATGTCTGAAAACCAAGTATGGGATTTGGTCGATTTGCCAGATGGCTACCAAGCCATTGGAAGCAAATGGGTTTTCAAACTGAAAAAGGACAAGGATGGGAAACTTGAAGTTTTCAAAGTTAGATTGGTTGCAAAAGGTTACAGGCAAGTCCACGGTGTGGATTACGATGAAACCTTTTCACCAGTTGCAATGCTAAAGTCTATTCGGATAATGTTAGCAATCGCTGCATATTACGATTACGAAATATGGCAGATGGATGTCAAAACTGCTTTCTTAAACGGCGTTTTAATAGAAACTGTGTTTATGACACAGCCTGAAGGTTTTGAGGATCCAAAGAATGCTAAAAAGGTATGCAAGCTAAAGAAGTCAATCTACGGATTGAAGCAGGCATCCAGGAGCTGGAATATACGTTTTGATGAAGCAGTAAGTGACTTTGGTTTCATCAAGAACGCAGACGAATCTTGTGTATACAAGAAGGTCAGTGGGAGCAAAATTGCTTTCCTAGTATTATATGTCGACGACATATTACTTATCGGAAATGACATTCCTATGTTGAACTCTGTCAAGATTTGGCTTGGGAAATGTTTTTCGATGAAAGATCTAGGAGAAGCACAGTACATATTGGGCATCAAGATTTACAGAGATAGATCTAAAAAGATGATTGGACTTAGTCAAAGCACTTATATCAATAAGGTGCTTGATAGGTTTAAGATGGCGGACTCCAAGCGAGGCTACCTACCCATGTCTCATGGAATAACTCTAAGCAAGACTCAGTGCCCAAAAACACTTGATGAGCGTAGACGAATGAATGGGATTCCATATGCATCATTGATTGGTTCAATAATGTATGCTATGATATGTACACGCCCGGATGTTGCGTACGCACTCAGTGCTACGAGCAGATACCAGTCAGACCCAGGAGAGGCGCATTGGACTGCTGCCAAGAATATTCTGAAGTACCTGAAAAGGCACAAAGATGACTTCCTGGTCTATGGTGGAGATGATGAATTAATTGTTAAAGGCTATACAGACGCAAGTTTCCAAACCGACAAAGATGATTTCAGATCACAGTCTGGGTTTGTCTTCTGCCTCAACGGAGGTGCAGTAAGCTGGAAAAGTGCTAAGCAAAGCACCATTGCGGATTCTACAACTGAAGCGGAGTACATTGCTGCACATGAAGCAGCAAAGGAAGCTATATGGCTAAGGAAGTTCATAGGTGAACTTGGTGTAGTCCCCTCCATTAAAGGACCAATAGCCCTGTATTGTGATAATAACGGAGCTATTGCACAGGCAAAGGAGCCTAGACACCACCAGAGAGTCAAGCATGTACTTCGTAGATTTCACCTTCTACGAGAGTTCGTTGAAAGAAAAGAAGTCGAGATAAACAAGATTGGAACTGATGACAACATATCAGATCCATTAACTAAACCTCTACCGCAGGCGAAGCACAACTCGCACACTGCAGCTATGGGAATCAAGCATATTGGAGAATGGCTTTGATATCCCTGTTTAATATTTTAAAGTTTTAGAGTTTAAATCTTTGTAAAACATTATTGGTTAATCATTCACAACAAATGAAAAGAATTCATTTTTCCATTTAATTTGTGGTTTATTAAATGATGAGTCCCTTCAATTTGACGATATATTCAAGATAGACTGTCAGGACCAGTCTTGTGACTAAGAAATGTCTATCAAGTGAACTTGAATGTCAAAGGTTGAAAATGGTCCCTAGTCGGAGTTTTCTATAAAATTGGACGCATAGAAAACGTTAGACGATTAGAATGCAAGATGACTAGTAGTTCTGTTTCTTGAACTATGTGGACATGGCAATGTCATAATCACTTGCATAGATACTTACTTTGGGAAGACTAGTATCGGACAAGACCTATGAAACTTTACTGTAAGAGATGAAAATCTGTCATAAGTAAATTTCATTAAAATTATTAGACACTAAATCCTCAATACCTGAGTGATTTGAGATTACTTGTTTGAGAACTGGTTGCTTTGACGTTGACCAACCGTCGCACCGTAAAAGGAGGCTATAAAGGCAACGCTCAGGTAATCACCTATCAAACGAAGTCGATCTAATCTCAAGATCGCAAGATTGGGATTGTCCTCCCATAAATCGGGATGAGATGCTTAAAAGTTGTACAAGGCCACTCGGAGAGCTAGAAACTGTGAAATGCATGGCCGTGCTCGGATGAATCATAGGCTATGATTATCTGTTTATTTGATCAGTTGAACTCTGAAACCGAGGAACACCTCTGGACATAATAAGGATGACAACTCTTACCTTATGTTCAAGAGCAAGCATCGAGCGACAAAGGAATTAGGAAATGCACACTTGTCCCTAAGGACAAGTGGGAGACTGAAGGAAATAATGCCCTTGGTCCAAGTATGCATTCTATGTTAAGTCTAATAAGTGCGGTTCAGTATTAATTAACAAGTTAATAATTCAGTGAGATCAAGTGAGCTGAATGCCTAGCTAGAGGCCGCTTCAGTTCAAGTGGAATTAATGATATTAATCCACAGCTTACTCTTGACTGAACCCGTAGGGTCACACAAATAGTACGTAAACGGATCAAGTATTTAATGGCATTAAATACTCCATCTATGGATATTCGGAATCGACGGATCTTGGTTTCAGTGGGAGCTGAGATCGTCACAGGCAAGAAATGAATGCTCCGGAAACGATGATATTGCCGGAAACGGAAATATGGATCGTATCGGAAATATAAATATTATCCAAGTCGTAGATGTTGCCGGAAACGGAAACATGGTACGTATCGGAAAATATTATCGGAAATGGAAATATTGCCGGAATCGGAAATATTGCCGGAAACGGAAATATTGTCAGAATCGGAAATATTATCGGAATCGGAAAATAATTCCGGAAACGGAAATATTAAATATTTGTTCGAAATGGAAATTAATTCCGGAATCGGAAATATTGAATATTGTTCGTATCGGAAATGAATTCCGGAATCGGGAAATTAATCGGAAGCGTATCGTACGAATTAGCATCGGACGAGGCCTGCCAGACGAAGGCCCAGCACGAAGCCGGGCCATCGCCCAGCAAGCCAGCGCGCCACAAACGCACCAGCCAAGGCTGCGCCAGGCCCACCGCAAGGCAGGCCCAGCGCGCGCCAAGGCTGCGGCAGCGTGTGCGCTTGTGGCAGTGGGCTGCCAGCTCGCGGGCTGCGCGCGCGCGCATGGCGCCCCTCGTGGGCTGCTGTCCGTGCGTGTGTGTTTGTGTGCTATACGAATCCTAAAGCAATCAGGTTTCGACATATGATTAAATTCCTAAACCTAAAAGGATGAATTAATTAAATAAGAATTCTATTAGGATTCTAGTTTAATTAATTCGTATCCTAATAGGATTACGATTCCCTTTCCATACCTCTATAAATAAAGGCCTAGGGTAATTATTTTGCATAGAGTATTCAAGTATTCAAAGTGATTTTTGAGAGCAAAAATTCAGTCATACAATTGCCTATACTAACCGAAAATTCTAAGTACCTTAAGGGCGATCCTAGTTGGTCAAGCTTAAGGCGGATCCGGACGTGCTGTGGACTATCTACGGAGGGACGACACTTGGAGTCCTAAAGACTTGTTCTTGTTCGGTTCGGGCGCAGCTAGGGAAGGCACGCAACAAAGTGTATGCATCTAAACTATGCTAAATGATTATGTGTAAATAATATGTTTTCCTGGCTTTATGGTTTTTCCGCATGATTTATGAATTGTCAGATGTATCATAACCTAACATTTCTGTGGGAGTAAGGGCCCGTAGCCAACGCCTAACAGTCCGTTGGAGTGAGAAAGTAGGGATCGACATGGCAAAAGCAATGAGTAATTAAAACATAGCAAAAAAGAGAGAAAGAATTTGAGAGTGGTGGAAAATAGGGACGTATCTAGCCCCTATATATAGCTGGACCCACCCAGTGACATCCTGATCCCATTCGGAAACGTGTTAGGAAATCCGAAAGTCAAATATCACCAGGAAAAGACTTTCAGCGCCCACGGCTGGGTGCCGAAATGTTTAACGCCTGGCCTTGGGCGCTGAAAATGCAGCCCAAGGCCCAGATTTCACAAAACGCGGAACAGGAAAGGACTTGAAACCGTGTTGCTAAACACGAGGCCCTATTGCAAGTAGGATCAAGCCCAAAGCACCTTTAGCTCCCAAATAAGCAAAAAAAAGTAATAAACATTAAAACTTGGTCGAAACTTAGACTCGTCTCAGAAAATGCTTATGTACACTTTTCAAATCAAAATAAATATCATGGTCATTCTTCGAAACACCAAAGATAAGTGTCGTTAAGTCATTGGTTTTCCAAATAAAAAATGTTTGTCTGTCAAAGGATTAATCCAGGCCAAGCTAAAATCGGATGTCGCCTGAAAACTAAAGTCGCACTCCACGGCTTCGCTAAAGTAGCACACTACTATAAAAGGTCACTCGCACGTACGAGCATGACCCCAAACATGGTTACAAGATGCGAAAAGCAACCGACGAACCTCAGTGCTTGGGGGCTCGCAAAAAATAGACTCCAACAAGGAGCGCACGATCAAAATCACATTCCCGGACTGCGCCATACACCGTATCATATTTGGATATCTCAAGGAAAAAACAACAGGTTCGACCTCAGGGAAAGGTCGTCATTGACACTTGTGCACGGTCCTCTGATCGAAGACCAAGTCGAGCCGTAAAGACTAGCTCAAAATCACGAAAGCAGACGGTCGCAAGACAAAGGTCCGTCTGAACACGTTGTCAGCCCACGTTCAGGTTACAACTAAATTCGAGCATCCCTCGAAAGAATTCGCTCTTGCAAGAATGAATAAAAAGAAATTCTCAAAAGAAATCACAAAGAACCAAAGAAATAGGAACTTGCCCATCTTCAGTTGGCAAGATCGCGTCACAAACCGCGCGAGTTCCCAAATCGAAAAAAACGAATTCAAGGACGTCCACCCTTAGCGGACAGGGCTTGCCCACCTTCAGCGGGCGGGGTCTGCGTCACTAGCGGCGCAGGTCCTCAGTTTTCCAAAAATGAAGTCTTCAAAAACAAAATGAAACAGGCTCGTCATCTTCAGCCGACGGGGTCTACGGCGCAAACCACGTAGGTCCTTATTTTCAAAAAAAAAAAACACAAAACAAATTACAAAATAGATTCGTCCACTTCTATCGGACGGGGTGTCCACCCTTAGCGGACAGGTTCGCCATCTTTAGCCGGCGGGGTCTACGTCACAAACTGCGTAGGTCCTTATTTTCAAAATATCAAAAACAGATTCGTCCACTTCTATCGGACGGGGTGTCCACCCTTAGCAGACAGGCTCGCCATCTTTAGTCGGCGGGGTCTGCGTCACTAACCGCGCAGGTCCTTAGTCGCTGCAGCGATAACTTTTTCTGGTTTTCCCTTTTCCAAAAATTAAAAGGATTGGTTTTCCGTTTTTTCCAAAAAAGAGCGATGTGCTGGATTTTCCTTCGTTTTACGTCCCATAAAAACAAGGGGGTTTTCTCGTTTAGCTAGCCCTGAAAATGAGAATCTTTAAAAACATTTTTACCTCGTGATTGGGCTTGGCCAGGCCCAATTACACTTTATAGCTTTGATTTCGAAAACATCCGTAGCTACTCCCAATGACAAAGTGAGGGAGTTTCTACGCCTCTTTAGATACTTCCAATGACAAAGTGAGGGAGTATTCTATACTATCCGTTGACAAATCCCAATGACACGTGAGGGATATGTCGACATTTCAAGTGATGACCCTTAAGTCAAATGTTATCACTCGGGGGCTCGCAAGACCCTCACAAAACAGGTCACATACACCATGGCTTGTGTGACGCACTCCGTCTAATACTTTGACCATCGTCTCATCCCGAGACTCAGTCAAAGTGGGGGCTAACTGTAGACACCTACTTTTGTCCCCATTCCCGAAAGGGAAAGGTTCGATGATGAAAACATAAATCTCCACTTGACAACGCATCTCCTATAAAACAAACGAATCTCAATTCCGCTTTTCATTTCACCCAAAACCTGCTATTTACGGAAACCTGCTAAAAATAGTAACTGCCGTAAAGGGTAGCTTCTAAAAGTGGCAAGTCATGAAAGATAGAAACCTGTCAGAATTAGGTGTTGCACTCCAACGTAAATCCTAAATGAGATAGAAAACTGTGAGAATCCTATTCCTAATATGATTCGGAAATAAGAGTTACGTATTAATTAAAATCCTAACGAGCCTAGAGTTCGTAACGGGCCCAGACGCATTCCGTCATAAAATTGATACGCACTAAAAGACTCGATTAAGTCTCAAACACTACGGATTTCAGGAATCCGAATCTGACTAAGAAAACAGCCCAGACCCTATTTTCAACGCCTGGCTCTGGGCGCCGAAATCTTCGGCGCCCAGGCCTGGGCGCTGAAAATACCTGGGTACGTGTTTTTTCCTAATTCTTTGTGGATTAGAACTCTGCAATTCTATCTTTCCACGAACTCTTCCCTATAAATACAGCTTTAAATTCGACGTGAAAGGAACACACAATTCATATTCTGAGTATTGACTCCGACCCTTAGCCTAAGCCTCACGCTGCGAAATTGTTCACGCGTTCTGTCGCAATCGATCCATAAATCGAACAGAACGTATCATGTCCCATAATTTGAGATTCGTTAAATAAAAAGGAGAAATAGCAAAGTCAAAGTGGTTAGTTTTCTGAGAACCGTGACGCACCTCTCAAGGGTGCGTCGTAATGTGTCTCTTTTCGGTGATTTAATTGCTTTCCTCGCCCTTTTTATGAACTGTTCAACTAACTAAATCTGATTGTTCTATCACGCCTAACAAATATAATATTTTTGGGAAATTGGATTATCATGCTAGGTCCCTTAATACTATTTAAATCAGATAATCACGATCGATCTAGTATTATATGTTGCATATTGCTAAAATCAACTCAGATTAGTTTAATAGTTAACGCATGTCCCTTCAATTATTTATGCTGAGCTAGTAAGGATATCCTGTCTCTGGAGTTATCGACGAGCGAAGTACTCCTCTCGGTAGTTACAGTCTCCCGAACCCTCAATCTCTACCTTGCGGGTGTATGTTGAGAGATCCCCACACCAGGGATCACAAGGGAACCTACGGCCGTCGTAGTCAAACATAATTGCACTCCCTTTATGTCACGATAACCGGGTTTTGTCAGTTTTTCTCATTGTCGTTAAAAACTGAATGGCGACTCCTATATTACTAGTCAATTGGGTGTATACTCACAGGAAATCCAATTACACTTGATTGAATAAAAGAATCGTCACACCCACGAGGGACGAGGTCACGCATTAGCCTCGTGCTTTTTCGACCCTCTCACAGAGGGTAGACTGTAATACCTCGTATTTTTATAATATTTATAAATATATTTTATTATATTTATAAAGCATTTTACGATTTATTAGCATTTAAATAATATTTAAAAGTATTTAATGTATTTTAATTAATTAGAATATTTATTATTTTAATTAATTACGAAACGAATTTAATTCTTGAGTCGGGAAATTAAATGAGTTGAAAATGATTTTTAAAGCTTCGGGTTTTAAATAAAAAGTCCAGTTCGTTTTATTAATCAAGCCCAATCCAAACAGTTTAATTTAAATCCTAAGCTAGCCCAATTCATTTAATTCCTAAGCCCAACTCAAATATCCTAATCCTAGCCCATCAAGGGATTAGGGAGCCTATAAATAGACTCCCCCATCATTAAATGAACCCCTAAAATTTCATAAAGCCCCTTTTTGCTTTGCTTGCCCCTCACTCCATCTCTCCTCTCTCTTTTGCTCGGCACCCGCACGCCCTCAAGGCTCGTGCCCTCGTGCTGCGCCGGCACGCCCGCACGGCCTCGTGCCTGCCCTCGCCCTCGCCTCTCCTCTCTCGCTCGTGCACTCGTGCACCCCTGCTGCCTCTCTCTCGCTCGTGCCCTCGCGCACAGCGCTGCACCTGCTGCCTCCCTCTCGCTCGTGCCCTCCCGCACAGCACTGCACCGCTCGCCCTCTCTCCCTCGCTCGTGCCCTCGCGCGCAGCGCTGCCCTCTCGCCCTCTCGCTCTCCTTCGCGCCCAGAGCACGCGCGCCCCCTCTCCTCGCTCGCGCTCGTCGCCCTTGCTGCGCACACACACGTTTGTGTGTGTGTGTGTGTGTTCGTATTCGATTTCTTTTTCGCCCAATCACAATTAATTCGTGGTTGTTCCGTGCTATAGGCCGGATTGGTATAATTCTCTTCTTCCTTACCTATTCTATTTAACTTCCGTATTTTAAATTATTATATTAATATTGTTTGAGTAATTAAAATGCTGGGAACCGGTTATGAATACCGTGGTTTGAGGATTTGTGTGTTGTGATTCATTAGGGTTGTTTTAATTATTAAAGGATGAATTTTCAGATTTGTTTATTTAATAAAGCATTGATTTTTATGATATTAAACTAGTGTTATTGGGATTTTCAAGTTAGGGTTTTAACCTAGACCTAATGAGTCAATTGATTAGCATAATTAGGTGATGATTTTAATTATGATAATCAATTATATTTTCAGATTTGAATAAAGGTTTAAAGTGTTGATTTTTATTGATTTTAAATGCGGAAAAAGTATATTTTTGTACTAGGGATTGATTTTGCAAATTGAGACGACTTTATTATTGAAAAACGATTGAATTCTAAAGTCTAAAGGAAGTTTTAATTTTTATAAAGTTGCTGGAAATTTAATGAACATGGAAATAATTTAAGTTTCATTATTTTGATGATAGGAGGTGATTTCTAGTTGAGTGCTCGTTATTGAAAAGTGGCCCCTACGCTTAGGTATTCAAGGTACGTACAAGTCTAGGGCGACTACACATTTTTGTCAATGACATTACATGATTGTTGATGATGTGAATTACATTATGTGAAATTATGTTTATTTTGGTGAACGAGCATGTGTTTTGTGATGTTGGATTTATTGAATTAATTGTTGAACAAGCATGTTGAAATTATTATGAGTATGGATTTCATTGTCAATCATGTTGTTCAATATTTATGCATGTATGGTTCAATTCACATGCAAGGGATGGATTAATTATTTGTATGCTATTGTACGGGATGTCTAGCATACTTTGAGCCATTTATTTGTACCTCGTTGTACTATTTATTTTACCACATGTGAAGGGTTAGCTCACGTAAGCCACCGCACATGTAGGGTTCAGTTGGGAATATTATGTATGAAATGAATTAGGATTTGTCGTGCAAGGGCACAACCCTCATGTTAATATGCATGATGTGGAGTCTCACTTTGGTGAGGAGGAACATGGTAGTAATATCACAAGTGTCTTGCTTGGTTGATCACAAGTTTTAAAGCATTAAAATAAGATTATTTTGGTTGTCGTTTATTAATTGTATGTATGCATGTTGTCGAGTCTTGAGTTCGCCTTTATTAAAATATTAATAAACGTAAAGTGCAACCGGAACAAGCTTCAAAACTCTTGGAACATATATACCTTGAGTAAGAACAATGGGGGGAGTCTTGCCGGAAAGCTCGTACTCCTACTAATGATACAAGACGTTGTTTCATTTATATTATGCGCAGGAATTCCGTCGGTATGGCCCGACACTCGGTATGGCCCGATTTTATTATTATTATATTTGGTGTATGGTTGGCTCCCATCACCTTTTCCCTTTGTGGATTATTCTTTTGGCCCGTTCGAAGCTTATTCTAATTAAATTGTGAGTCAAGAGTCGAGTCAAGAGTCGAGTCAAGAGTCGAGTCAAGAGTCGAGTCTTGTATCTCATGATTGTTTGATTTGTTATTATATGGCTTTTGCATGTTGATTAGTACTTAGTGAGTGATGCATGTTTTAGTTTCATTTCACTCTATTCTTGTAAGTACTCAGCTTTTGCTGACTACGTGCTTTATGTGTTTCCGGTCATGACCTTTGCCTTAATGACCCTATGATGATCCATCATTTGCACTTGCATTGTTGGGGAGTAGAATAATATAGCAGGTTGGTAGATCAAGTACGATCGAAATCATGTGGCTTGGGATGATTGAGAGAGTTGCATGTTTTCGTCTTTTGAAACTATTTTATTTAATATTTTAATTATGTTTGAAATGTTTGGATTATTTATATTTTGGGTTTTGGGCCATTATGGTTCCAAATTGTAGGAGGCCTCGATATTTTATTAATTATGGTTTTTAAAAGTTAGTTGACATTTAATTCCGCTGCGTAATTCTGGTAATAGCCTTAACCGTTATCACGGTGGCGGTAATGCTTTAGTAATTCCTTTATTTTAAGTTGGAAAATGGTTTTATAAAAGCAAGGAATTATTAGGGTGTTACAGTGGGCCTCGTGGCAATGGGCTGCGAGTGCTCGCGAGCTGCGCGCGCGCGCATGGCGCCCCTCGTGGGCTTCTGTGCGTGCGTGTGAGTGTTTGTGTTCATATACGAATCCTAAAGCTATCAGGATTCGATATATGATTAAATTCCTAATCCTAAAAGGATAAATTAATTAAATAAGAGTTCTAATAGGATTCTAGTTTAATTAATTCGTATCCTAGTAGGATTCCAGTTCCTTTTCCATACCTCTATAAATAGGTGCCTAGGGTCATAATTTATAGATACAATTGAAGTATTCAAAAGGTAAGATTTTGAAGAAAAAAAATCAGCCATACACTTGCACCTAATAGCCGAAATTCCTAAGCAACCTTAAGGGCGATTCTAGTTGGTCAAACTTAAGGCGGATCCGGACGTGCTGTGGACTATCTACGGAGGGACGGCACTTGGAGTCCTAAAGACTTGTTCTTGTTCGGTTCGGGCGCAGCTAGGGAGGGCACGCAACAAAGTGTATGCATCTAAACTATGCTAAATGATTATGTGTAAATAATATGTTTTCCTGGCTTTATGGTTTTTTCGCATGATTTATGTTTTGTCATATGAATCATAACCTATATAATAATAATAATAATAATATTAAGAAGAAGAATAATAATAATATAAGAATAATTATTTAATTATTATTATTATTATTATTATTATTATTATTTATTATTATTTGTTATTATTATTTATTATTATTATTATTATTATTATTATTATTATTTATTATTATTTGTTATTATTATTATTATTTATTATTATTATTATTATAAGAAAACACCAAAACGTTACATGCTTAACAAGCTACAAAGATCAAGTGGACTACAAGAAGTTGGAGGGGAGCCGAGATACAATCTGGGCCCCCACTCCTCTAGCTATGGCGAACCCGATCCTGCTGAAAATGTGGGCAGCAGCCCGCGCCCCAATGTCTTGAGCCCTGGAGTACGCCTGGACCCGCTTCAGCAAAGAAACTGCCCCTTTCTCTAATTCCCCAAAAGAAGAGAAGGAAAAAGGAAAGAAACCGTAACCCAAAGCCCTACAACGTGCCGCATACTTATCCAGCTTCCGCTGCGCTGCAACCGCCACAACCCGACCCGGAACGAAGCCTGACAACCCAGATTGCGTCATAGGAGAAGACCCAGTCAAGTCAACACACACATCTAGACCGCCATTATTATTATTATTATTATTATTATTATTATTATTATTATTATTGAAACTTATTGGAACTTATTAAAACTTGTTAGAACTTATTGAAACTTATATGAACTTATCTGAACTTATTGGAACTTAAACTTATTTTTTTAAGGTGAACAAAACACACCCATATATCTAGCTAAGTTGTTCCAATTATTATTTTTAAGCTAACATTTACTGGATATGAATGTCCATCGATACACCTGCGACATTCAGGTAATGGATGAGAGGATGGGCATGAGCATAATTTCCAACATGCACCTCAAATCCATCTCCTTTCTCTCTCCTTTCTGTTTCCCTCCCAATTCAAAACCAATCAAAACAAAACCTAATTTCACATTTTCCAGTACCACAACTAAACCCACAGACCCACCTTCAAATTACTCCAAAATTGAGATAAGGGTGTGTACAAATAGGACTTGCAGGAGGCAAGGATCACTGCAAGTTCTTGAAACCCTTTTGGGAATTTCACCAACCCATGTCTCTATCAATTCCTGCGGTTGTCTCGGCCGCTGCGGCAGCGGTCCTAACCTCGTCGTCTTGCCTCCTGCTGCCATGATCAGCCACTGTGGGACAGCGGCTCGTGCGGCCGAGCTTATTGTTGATGTATGTAGTTCTGGAGGAGCTGATAATAATGATGCTGATCTTGCTAGGAGGAGTTTGGATGCTCTTGCTATTAGGAAGAGGGCTGAAATTGAGTTTGAGAAGCACAATTTTTCTGAAGCAGAGACTTTATTTTCTCAGGTTAAATTTAAAATTTGTGATTATCCAATATGTTTTGTGTTACCCATGTACTAAATGTAATTGAAATTGGGTGGATTGCAAAAAATTAGATGGTGGTTTTTTATTTTTTAATTCTTTTTAATACAAAATGGTTAATATGCAATGGTTTAAGTATTATTGAATATTCTGTAACAAACAATTGATGTTGTGTACTTATGTTGGCTTGGCTGGTTTAACTTAGTGTGGAGTACTCAATGCTCAAATCTAGTTTAAGTGTTTAGATTATTGTAAGTTCTAATATTTTACGGAGTAAGAATTAGCTTTGTGCAAAACATAGGATTTGGTGCTAGATGATGATCAATATCGGATATCGCAATTTAGAAGGTGGACCATGGTGCTCATAGATCATGGTGCACCTTAAGAACACTGGTATATAATTGAAAGAACATCTGGTTACGAGAAAAGAACATGAGTATTTTTTTTTATTTAGGTTTTTAATAAGTAGTAAAATAATATATTATTTTTATAACAAAAAAGTGAAATATTATATCGCATGTTCTTTTGTCATAGTGTCATGTTCTTTTGCTTATGCACATATGTTCTTTTGGTGCACCATGCTCTATGTGCACCACGGTCCATAGTCCACGGATTGGATCGGATATGAAACAAATGACAAGATGGGAGATTTTGTATAAAATGTTGACGTTAAACTATTAAAGGAAACAGGGATTAATAACCAAACACCAAGCTATCATGTTTGCCATTTTGTCTCTCATGAACACAAAAATGCGACAGTAGCTGTTTTGGGATATAGTAAGCAGAAAGAACATTTTATTTGGTCATTTTTTGTCTTTTGAATGGTTGAAATGTGGTAATTAAATTATGGGAAATTTGTTAGAAAGAACATTTTATTTGGTCATTTTCTTGGGAAAGGACTTTTTGAAAAAAAGGTGGCTAAAAATGACCTTATATTACATTTCGGTTGTTGACTAGACATTTCATCAGAGAGCATTGACTTTTTTTTCGGGCGTTGACCTCCACGTGCAAAGTATGTGCCTCAGTTTTCTCCCTTTCTCCTCCCCAACCACCATGTCCATCATCCCACCATCATCCCATCACTATCACTATCCCGCCACCACCCCCTACACCCCCCACCCCCCCTTCCCTTCCCTTCACCCATATCTCTCTTTCTCTGCTTCATTCTCTCCCCTCGGACCCCTCCTCGTCTTAACCCACCGCCATCCACCCCTTGCAGCCTCCTTCTCAGTTCTCACCTATTGCAAACCTCCGTTGCCACCTGCCAGCGCGGCAGCGCCACCCATGACAAAACCAATTAGACGCAGCCACCAAGTCAATGCTCGGAATCTGACTAGGTCCTAGTCAACAAACTAAATGTGAGATAAGGTCCTAATTTGCCACCTTTCAAAAGGTCATTTCTCACAAAAGTGATCACATAAAAGGTTCTTTCTAACCAATTTTCTTTAAATTATGTAACTGTAAAACTAATAGAAAGATACCTTGGTGGTTGTTCTTTAAGGTTCATAGGAGAACATTGATTCTAGTCACCCACTTATTGTAGACTCTTGTTCTACTCACTTACTTAATGTTCTACTCACTTATTGTAGACTCTTGTTTCTAGTCAATTCTAGTCACCCACTTAATGTTCTACTCACTTATTGTAGACTCTTGTTTCTAGGAAAGTTTGAGAAACGTGAGTGTAGGAAACAGGTGGATAAAGTGAGAGAGAGAGAGAGTGTGACGACCGACGAGGTGAGTGATTGTAAGAAAAAAGTTTATAAAGTAAGGTGTTACCCAAAAAAGAATAAAGTAGAAGTTTGTAGAACTTTATGAAACACCCCAAAACAGAAACTGAGTAGAACATCACGAAAAGGAGGGAGTATTTTAGTACAAGACCGTATTTGTAAGTGGGATTATGTTTGAAGCATCTGCAGAATGCAGGGGGGAAGAGGTTCATTTTATATATGACTGGTAGTGGTATTTCTACCATAGTCGATCTAGTTCATTGATCAAGAGGTATTATGTTTGTAAAATCTTTTGCTGGGGAACATTACATGCATTTTGGGAAGCTGATCCAAACCTTTTCCGCCTGTTCATTGACATATTTCTTAGTAGTTTATATCAGCAAAGAAACACGTTACATGAAAAAGAAAATTGTTTGTTAATTATAGGTGCGTGCAAAAACTAAAAGCCCTTGAAGCTTCTTTCGTAATTATTTTGGTAATATGTACTGCATGTGGCTTGCAATATTTTTCTCTCTGAAACGAATCATCTACCGAGGTTATAGATTCGAGCAAATATTAATTTTCTCTTCAAGCAAAATTGTTGATACAGTGATATACTTCAGGACATAGTATATTTTTATGAATATAAGTTGGTAGAAGAGCTAACACTAGCCTGTTTGTTATTTCAGGCTATCGAGGCTAAACCAATCGGTGGAATTCATATTGCGTACAAGGGCAGGTTTGTGAAAGTGAATGTGTACTTGGCTTATTGCATGCAGAAGATAAGATCACCAGTTTCATTTTGTGAAAACATATCCTCTTAGGGAGAGGTAATAACGAATGAATTATGCTACATGACTTGTGAGTAAGATAGCTTCAGTATTCTGTGCTAGTTCAGCATGCTTTTTAGTTTTGCATTTGACTTCTACCATAGATCGTCACATTCACCTTTCAGTGTAGAAGCTGTCTTCGCTGAATAAGTGGGCATCCTGTCTCCTACTCAGGTCTGCTGTAAGGTTGGCAACAGACAACTTCAGTGGGGCTCTTGACGATGTTAGGGAAGCTCTAGTTTATGCCCCACATTATGCTGAGGTGGGTGTTAACTTGTGGTTCTAACTGTAGGTAGTTTCCTGGAAACTTGTGTTTTTTAAAAGTTCTTTGGATTGAAACCAACTTTTGGCGATTTTAATGTTCAGATTGAATCATAAATTAAAAAATAACCATACCTATAGTAATCATGTTGATTTTGAAAACTGACAACAAAACTGTAAACTATATTTTGTGGTTATTGTGTGTGGTTATTTTGTGCTGTTTCAGTATTGATTTATGTGGCTCTTGAAAGTGTTTTTTTGGCTTACCTAGACTGGAGTTTTGAGTGGCTGGTGGAAGTTAGTTTATCAGTGTGTCAGTGAGATAATACTGGGATTTAAGACATGTTTTTGGAAAAGATTAACTGGTGGACTTCAAAAGGAGATAAAGCTTCTGTAGGGAGTTTTGATAAATTGACCACTGAATTTGACTTAAATAATTGGGTGTCATTGCATTGTTTGGTTATTTTGATAAAATCATTGGGCGTCTGTAGAATATCTTATTGGGCCTTTGAAATACCACTTTGTTTGTGCTTGTTGAATATCGTCTTAAGGTACTTATATAGTAAAATTAACGCTTAAAGCGTGTCTGCTTGTGCACAAATTTTTGGTCATGCTGCACTTGAGTGTAGGTTTTAAACAAAGTGGAGCTTCAGAAGCTTTTCATCCCTAATTGTTGACTGTGATGCCATCCCTGTCATCCCTAATTTTTGTATTCACAGAATGTAGGTTCAGAGTGGATAATGAAAAAATAAGAACTAAATTAGCCTAACAAGGCAACACTATTTCCAGCGGAAAGAAAACCGGGAAATGCAAATGGAGGATGGATATCTGGCTTATGGAAATGGAAATGCAAAGATTCATGTTTTTCCTGAGGATAACGATGAGAAACGGTATTTAGTTGCGTTTGGGTACTGTTTATCAGGAAAGCACCTAGGACAACAAGGGATCTATAGATTAACAATTCAAATACAACAACAACAACAACGCCTTAGTCCCAAAATGATTTGGGGTCGGCTAATATGAATCGTCGTAGGAGATCGTCATCGTCACCAATCAAACCAGAAAGGAGCAGGAAGTAAAAAAAGAAAAAACAAGGAAGAGAAAGTGGAATTAATGAAAGTAAGATAAGAGGAAAATGTATATACATATTATAGAAGAATATTGTAAGAGATAATAAAAAATAAGCAAAGTTTAAAATAAATGAATAAGTAAAATAAGTATATTTCATAATAGCATGTAAAATTAAAAAAAATTTAAAGAATTTTAAAAATAAAATAAAAAATAAAAATAAAAGGAAATTCCCAAACTCATTAAAAATTTGTGTTCATTAAGCAACTATGACTCTACGAGGCATCTTGCTTTTCTGCATGTCACTGTGAGGAGAGCGCACAGTGCAAATTTTACACTGGCTAACCACACCTGCCCAGTTCTAGATTTTGAATGATGTTAGTTTAGTTCTAATCATATCCAAATTAGGAGAATATTGCAAATCTTTCTTCTTCTTCTTCTTTTTTTTTTTTGAAAAAAGTAAGCTACTATGAAACGGAACTTAAATACATTTCAGGTTTCATCGGTTTAAATGTGTATTCTAGAAAGCTCCTTGGCTTTGGATATGGGTAATGTGTGTCTTGTATGCGTATATTTCTGTATATTGGACCTAGTGAAATTTGAGAGTATAACATTTCGACCTCGTGGTTGTATTAACACTTTGACTTATTCCAAATTGTTGTGGGGAGGAATCAATATAATGGAGACTTGAACACTTTAAAAGCATGATTTTTTGAAATTTTGTGTGAAATTCCCTGCAATCATACATCTTTTTTATGGCATTCTGTTGGAGAAATCTGATAGTTTTCAAAATCTTAGGCTTATATTTGCCAAGGTGATATTTTTCTAGCAATGGATCAACTAGAAGCTGCTTCGGAATCGTATGCCATAGCTCTGGAGAAAGATCCTTCTCTCCGTCGTTCTAAAGCTTTTAAGGTAAGTTCAATAAGAACATTTTGTATGTTTTAGTCAGTCAGTGTCCTATGTTTTTTCAGCTAGCTAGTGTTGCATGCGACATAAGTAGGATACCTTGTACTACTATTAAGGGCTTTGGGAAGGAGCATACCTTCTAGGAAGGGCTTCCCCAAGGACTACAAGACAGAACCACAAATTAGGTATTCAAGCCTTGAAATACTTAGGTAGTGTTCTCTTCCCCTAAATTTCACTTATCTTATCTTAAATTTTTGGCCCTGAATTTATCTTATTTTATTCTTAT
The DNA here is from genome assembly GCF_020520425.1 of Spinacia oleracea. Taxonomy (NCBI): domain Eukaryota; kingdom Viridiplantae; phylum Streptophyta; class Magnoliopsida; order Caryophyllales; family Amaranthaceae; genus Spinacia; species Spinacia oleracea. Next base: position 60,115,708 of record NC_079488.1, on the reverse strand, counting down.
CTTATTCACCCTTACCTTATCTTATCTTATTTGAACTTATTGACCCTTATCTTATCTTATCTTATCTTATCTAATATTTACATTACCTCATCTTATCTTATTTTGTTGGCCTTGAACTTATCTTATCTTATTGACCCTGGACCATGGTATAAAAACTCGGCCGAGTTAACTCGGATCGCCCGAGTTAACTCGGATTTCAAAGTTGGCGATACGATATTTGCCGAGTTATCTCGTTGTTTTCAAATACGGCGATATTTAGCCCGATTCGACCGTTACGTGCAAAAATCGGCCGATTCAACCGTTCCCACAAAAAAATCGCCCGAGTTTAACTGCTTTCCGGCGAGGCTTCTGAGTTCTCCATGAAAGTCGATTTTGAGTTTTGAGTTCTCCATGAAAGTGACTGCATTCAGATCTGTGTTGGTTTTGCATTTTTTCAAGGGGTAAATTTTTTTGGGTGGTGGGCTGTAGCCTGTAGGACAGCTGGCTAGCTTTACTAATTGACTTACTGGTTGTAGGAGTAGGACAGGACAGCTGTATGGCACTCATATGTTATTCCTGCATTATTTACTCTATAAAATATAAGGTAATATAATTTAATGTCTTTTATTTAACTTTTAACCTCTGACTGACCCCACCATAGAATTAAAAAATGGAACTCTTTTCTCCAGAATCACGTGATGGTGCTTGTGCAAGGAATTTTTTTTTTTTCTAAACTTTTAAAATCATGACATGTAACTTTTTCCATGTACCAAATAAAGGTACTACTGTAGTCTAGTAGTCTAGTAGTCTAGTAGTCTAGTAGTCTGTATATATTTTCATTAGGCAACCAAAGGGAATACTATTATTCTATTAATCTTTATTACCTATAAAATCATTAAATCAAATTCCTACCGCGACAACCGCAACACGGTCCGCGATCAACGCATCAGTTCCGTTACCGTGACACCGCGACCGTTTCCGCAACCGCGACCGAGTTTTCAATCTATGCCCTGGACTTATCTTATCTTATCTGAACTTATTGTTCCTTATTTTATCTTATCTTATTTTATTAGACCTGAAATAAGTGAAAATAAGGTGAAGAAAACAGAGCCTTAGAACGAATGAAACCAATTTACACAATTACTACTAACTTAATTTCTTAGGCATCACTGTTAAAATAATGGCCTCTCCTCTCACTTAATAAACATAGGTTCATATTAATTTACTATATAATTCAAATTCTATTATTAGTGTTAAATTATCTCTCATTTAAAAGAGGTGTAGAGAGAAAATCTCTCTCTACCTTTATTTCTTTAAGTAATTGATGTAGTATATATATATGTCGTAAGAGAGAATATAAACATAACACAATTTTGTTCTTTAATATTTTCTCTCCAATTCTATCTCCACATTTTTTGCACAATTTAGCACAAAGCCTCTTACAAGGCTAACAATTGGTACCAGAGCCATTGATCCTCCATTTTAATAAATTAAAAAAAAAAAACTTTGAGCAACATTTTCCACCCGCTTCCGCATGGCAACTCAAAGTATTAATCATCAACTCGTCCCTATTTTCAATGGTGAAAACTATGAATTTTGGGTTGTAAAAATGAAAACAATACTTAAGTCAAGAGATCTTTGGGACATTGTAGAGAATGGCCCCGCAAAAAGTGCTCCCACAACCTCAGAAACTTCCGCAACCGGTGGTGAACCTTCTAAGGAGGAAATCATCAAGGATCAAAATGCATTGCAAATTCTGCAAAATGCTATGACAGATCCTATATTTTCGAGAATAGTCACTGCTAAAACGGCAAAAGAGGCTTGGGATACGCTTAACACCGAATTTCAAGGAAGTGCCCAAGTTAGAGGCATAAAACTTCAAACCTTGAGAGCAGAGTTCGAAAACTTGGTAATGTCTAATGATGAGAATATTAATCGATACTTCTCACGAGTTACAGGCATTGCCAATCAAATGAGGATATATGGAGAAGATGTTAGAGAGGAAAGAATTGTTTCCAAAATGCTCAGCACCGTAACGAAGAAGTATGACACTCATGTAGTCCTGTTAGTGTTATCCAAAGTACAAAAGATTTATCAACGTTGACTGCATTGGAAATGATTGGTTTATTAAAGCCCAAGAACAAAGGGATAAAAGTAGACCGGATCATTGTTCATCCGGAAAAGCTTTCAAGCAAACCAAAAAGGACATAGCAAAAAATTTGATGAAAAATATAGTTCTAACAATTCTGGAGGAGGGAATAAAGGAAAATACCCTCCATGTAGGATTTGCAAGAGAACTAACAATCTGGAAAAAGATTGTAGATGGAAAGGAAAACCTCAATGCAACTTTTGTAAGATGTTTGGGCATATCGAGAAGGATTGTAGAAAGAAGGCAAAACAAGCTCAAGCCCAAATTTCTGAGTGTGATGATGAATATCATCTATTATGTGCATACCACGCGTCCACGCAACACAAACCTTTAATGATGATGTGTGGTTGGTTGATAGTGGATGTAGTAATCATATGACAAAGAATTCATCTTGCTTCATTAGTCTAGATAATTCAGTACGAATCCCTATTAGGATGGGTAATGGAGCAATTGTCCAATCAGACGGTAAAGGTACTATTGCCATAGAAACTACTAAAGGAAGAAGATTAATTAAAGATGTTTTATATGTTCCCAAATTAGGCAAGAACCTGCTCAGTGTTCCTTAGATGATGAAGAATGGATATTTCGTTCACTTTGTAGGTAACACTTGCAAGATTCTTGATCCTTCCGATAAGGAGATTGCAAAAGTGCCAATGACAAGCAAGAGTTTTCCCGTGAAATGGTCATATTCAACATATTATGCGTACAAAGCTGAAAGCAATGAGACATATTGGTTATGGCATCGAAGGTTAGGTCATAGCAATACATAATCTCTCCGTCTGTTATCCAAAAACCAGTTTGTCAAAGATATTCCAATACTATATGAGTGTAAAGATCTTTCTGGAACATGCCAGCTTGGGAAGATGCACAAATTTCCATTTCCTAAGGATGGAGCATGAGAGCGACCAGAAAATTTGAACTTGTGCACACAGATGTTTGTGGCCCTATGAAGACCCTTTCAATGGATGGAAGTAAGTATTTTATTATTTTTATAGACGATTTGACGAGAATGACTTGGGTATACTTTATGAGAGAAAAGTCACAAGTCTTCTCTTCCTTAAATGGAAAAATCTTGTGGAGAATCAAAGTGGATATTCGCTAAAATCCATAAGAAGCGATAATGGCACGGAGTATACCTCTAAAAATTTTGATAAATTTTGTCACGATGAAGAAGTTGAGCATCAACTTACAGTTACATATACACCCCCAACAAAATGGTGTTTCCAAAAGGAAAAATAGGACTGTAATGGAAATGGCTAGATGTTTTCTTGAAGAGAAAGGACTTCCAAAGAAGTTATGGGCAGAAGCAGTATACACCTCGGTTTATATACAAAATCAAGGAATGACCAAGGCTGTGAAAAGCATGATACCTCTAGAATCTTGGTCTGGGTATAAGCCATCAATAAAACATTTCCGTGTGTTCGGGAGCATATGTTATTTTCACGTTCAAGATCAGAAACGGAACAAGCTAGATGCTAAAGCTAAGAAAGGAATATTTATTGGTTATAGTTCTCAATCAAAAGGTTACATAATTCTCAATCTAGAAAATGAGAAAGTTGTCATAAGTCGAGATGTTACTTTTGACGAGGATGCATTGTGGAATTGGGAAACAAAGAAAGAAGAAAAAAGACACATAAATATTCCAATAATAGGAACAACTTCCTTACAAAATGAAAGCGAAGTTGATTTACCTCATACACCATTAAGTTCACCTCGAGCACCACCCTCTTCTCAGATTACACCAGATAATATGAATGGCACTGGTCCTAGAGGAAAGAAGTCCATCACAGAGTTGTATGAAAGATTTCCGGAGATTAATGATATTGAAGATTCAGAATCTTGTCATGTAGCAATCATTGAGCCCACTCATTATAATGAAGTTGTTCAATTTTCAGAATGGAGGGCGGCCATGAAAGAAAAAATTCGAATGATTAAAAAACATGAAACTTGGGAACTAGTTGAGAAACCCCCTCATAAGAAAGCCATTGGAGTCAAGTGGATTTACAAGATCAAATTCAATCCCGATGACACCATATTAAAGTATAAAGCAAGACTTGTCGTCAAGGGTTATTCTCAACAATTCGGCATCGATTATAATAAGACATTCGCGCCTGTTTCAAGACATGACACTATTCGAGCTGTTTTAGCCCTAGCTGCCTCAAGGGATGGAAGGTACATCAAATGGATGTCAAATCAACATTCCTCAGTGGGTATTTGAAAGAGGAGATAGATGGTCAACAACCGCTTGGATTCGAAGTGAACGAGCAATTTGACAAGTCTTGAAGCTCAAAAAGGCCCTTATATGGTCTAAAGCAAGCTCCAAGAGCTTGGTACAGCAGAATTGATGATTATTTCACTCAGGAAGGGTTTTGAAAAAAGTATAAGTGAGCATACCCTTTATGTTAAGAAACATAAGAATAGTTCAGAAGGAATTTTCATAGATTTACTAAAGAAATTCATGTTGGAGAATTGCAATCCTGTGACAACTCCACTTCAAGTTAATGAGAAGTTGTCCAAGGATGATGGGCACAAGAAGGCAGATGAGAGAATCTACAGAAGCATAATTGGAAGCTTACTCTATCTTACTGCAACTAGACCTGATATTATGTTTGCAGCAAGTTTCCTCTCTAGATTTATGCAGAATACAAGCCAACTTCACTTAGGAGCTGCTAAAAGACTCTTAAGATACGTGAAGGGAACCACAGGCTATGGCATTCAATTTCAGACCTCTAACAATCCAAGAGTAGTTGGTTATACCGACAGTGATTGGGCAGGTTCTCAAGATGATATGAGAAGCACCTCAGGTTACACATTTACACTAGGAAATGGTGTGTTTTCGTCTCAGAAACAAGACACAATTGCCCAACTACAGCCGGAGCAAAATATATTGCAGCTTGTGCAGCTGTGAATCAAGCAATATGGCTAAGAAAGATTATGTCGGACCTCAGTGAAATTCAAGGAGGAGCTACTATCATTCATTGTTATAATAAGTCAGCAATAGACATTGCTAAAAATCCAGTTTTTCATCGAAAAACCAAGCATATAAAAGTAAAGTATCACTTCATAAGAGAAGTAGAGAATGAAGGTGAAGTTAAACTTGTTCATTGCAAGGGAGATCGGAGATGATCAAGTTGCAGACATTTTCACCAAACCTCTTCCAAAGGGTAGATTCGAGATACTAAGAAACATGCTTGGGATGAGAGAGAAGAGTTCCAAGGAGGAGTGTTAAAATAATGGCCTCTCCTCTCACTTAATAAACATAGGTTCATATTAATTTACTATATAATTCAAACTCTATTATTAGTGTTAAATTATCTCTCATTTAAAAGAGGTGTAGAGAGAAGATCTCTCCTTTATTTCTTTAAGTAATTGATGTAGTATATATAGGGGTTGTTTGGTTGACATCTAAAAATGGTGGAAGTGAAAATTCATGGGAATTCATAAATTGGCTACTTGTTTGGTTGACATAAAAAAGTAAAAATGGAGTAAGTTGAAATTCATGGGAATTTTGAGTTCTTACAAAACATGGGAAGTAAATTACCTAGTCCCCCCTTGATTAATCAAAGTTCATGGGAATTTCTAATTCCCATGTTGTCAACCAAACAATTTTAAGAAATTCCCATGAATTGAACATGGGAACTATTGTCCCTTGAATTATAACTTCCTATGGGAATGAAATGTCAACCGAACAAGCCCATATATGTCTTAAGAGAGAATAAAAACATAACACATTTTTGTTCTTTAATATTTTCTCTCCAATTCTATCTCCACATTTTTTGCACAATTTAGCACAAAGCCTCTTACAAGGCTAACAGTCACAGCCACAATTCTAAACGGACTCTAGTTTTTGACCGATAGAAGATGATATGCAAACGAAATCCATAACATAATGAATGCTGGAAATGGGTATTTTGATGATGATGCAGCTGCTGTATGTTGAAATGTGTTGTGACTGGTAACTACATCTCTGCTCTTATGACCTTAATTACATTGGCCTTGCCTCTTGACTCATCAAAAGTGTACCAAGGATTAGCTTTCTGGTGTTTCATATTTACTGCTCTTTAAAAGTGTCAACTGACAAGAGCTACATTTTTCTTGTACAGGCTCGAGTTCAGAGGCTTCAAGAGATAACACTTGTGTAGCTATGTCTTGACTTGCTAAGATATTTCTCAAGTGACTAAGGATGAAGATCTTACAATGTTGTTCAGGTTTGATTTCTTGTTAATTTAATTTAACTGTCTATAGAATTTGGTTCTGTAATCTGTATATAAAGATAAGTACACTTTGTTTATCAATCTTTGCCAACATAATAGACTGTTTTGCGCTCTGTCCATCTGTTATTGTTTGTTTGTTTGTTTATTTTGAACTGTTTGTTTTCTCGCTGCGTCACTCACATTGATGTTTAGCTCCAAACAGAAACATCTTTCCTGTTGTGAATGTAATTCTGCTTCCTGCTATTTTTTGGGGAGTTTTCTCCTTACGTGGCTTTGAAATAACACACCTTATCCAGAAAAACTTCGATACAGTAATTATGTTTGAATGAAGGTGTATATGTAACATATTCAGAAAATGAGGTTGGCAATGCAGGTAGTTTGTTGAAAGGTAAACTCAAAGAAATGGCTGAATCAAAATATTGGGATTAAACGAGAGCAGAGTCAATGATTTAGTAGTACTTAATTTGTAAGGGGCAACCACATCAAGTAATACAATTAACAGTTAAATATATGTTGTAGTTTATCTCAATATTCTCGCTCGGGGATGTGTAGTGGTTGGAAAGTATGAAACGAGCCTAGAAAAGCCGATTTCCATCGAAATATTTGATATTAATTATAGGTGAGTTTAACAAAATCACGCTTAACAAGATAATATTTGGACATACCAGCCTAGGTTCTCATTAACTTGACTAAAGCGAATCGATCACCAGTTTCTAGCAAATTTAATGTTCTAATATGTATGAAAATCCGCCAAAGTTGGATCATGCTATGATTTTCTATACGAAAATGATCCTTGTATTGAATATTTTCTAAAGCTAAAATCAATTTAAATAAGTGCAATTTTCCCAAATCCGGAACTCTATTCGGTTTTCGATTCCAAGCCTTATCCATGAGTCATGATCTTTCTAAACCGATCCTTATATATTTGGTGGCGACTTCGTCGAAGTTCAATGTTCTAAGCCATAAGGGCATCTATTAAGGATAGTATATCAAGGAGATATCAATAGCATCCTTCTTGAATTTTGATTTTTCAATGTTCAAAACCAATTAACGTTATTAAATATGATTCTTGTGGTTGGCTCCCCTCAAGGGTTGGATTGTAAAAACATCAATTCATCTCTTGTCAATGACTTTTGACAAATCGGTCCAAGTTTGATGCATTTAGCGATTTTCAAACGAATTTTGCTAAACCGATTTCACGAGAAGCTCCAAGTCCGAAAGAAGGGAGAAATCGGTAGCTCCCTACAGTTACGATTTTATTACTTTTAGTTATGTTTTACATTAGTTTAATTAATACTAAAAGTAACAAATTTCTGAGTTTTAGTTAATATTTTTTGAGTTTTTAGTTTTAGTTAACAAATTTAAAGGATGATGTCAGCATGATGCGCGGGGTTTTTTCCTTAGCATTTCTGTGAGGCGGTCTTACATAATGGAACTTTACCAAGAATTGATGAGAGTCAGGTAGATTTGTCTACCAGTACAACATAGTACTCTGTAGCTTAGTAGTACTAGTAATGGATTATATTTCTTTGAAACTTAGTGTCTCGTGAATTTATCGTTTGCCTTTGATCTGAAATTTATTGTCTGACGAACTTATTTAAAATTAATTGTGAAATGAACTTGGGTAGTGGCGTGGTGCCTACGTAAACTAATTAATACTCCGTACTGGAATTGTATTATATTTTTATGATGAAAGTAAAAATTAATGATTGAGAATAAACGATATGAAATTACCAGCATCTCTTACTCCGTAGTAGCCTAGTTAATAATATCCTTAATTAACAACAGACCTTGATGGGTGTGGTTTGCAAAGGAATAAGAGTTGAGAATTCTTAAGTTTATCCCAAAACCTAGAAATTCTCACACCTTTTCTAGGAATGTTTATTTCTTTATCTTCTTGTTTGTTGTCTTGTTTATGCATAAGCTGCTGATAATAGTCTCTGTTCCTCTTCTCTAAAGAGTAAATCTTCCCCTGCAGGTCCTCGATTTTACGGCTAAGCATGCAGACTCGATGATCCTCCCTCATCTTTAACACATACATTGAATCTAAGGCTAACCTTTTGTTCTCGTCGATCAGAACACATACTTTATACCTTAAACCTGCATTTTCATTCAGAAGAATCAACCTTTCGGATTCTAGTACCTCCAGTAGACTCCTCTGCAACTCTATCTTTCTTGAAGAATCATTGACTTGTTTCTCCATTACCAATAGCTCATCAACTATTAGATCATACTGCACATTTTTAATGACTAACTCTGATATCATCTCATCATGAGAAATAGCTGTAGTTGATGGTAATTGGTATGAAAGTGAGCTTTCAGCATCAGATTGGAAATCTTCTGATGAAACAGTTGTGGTATTGTCAGAGGAAGAATGAGATTGATAATTGTGATGCTTGTGTAGAGATTGACAGTAACGTTCCGCCAACGAAATGTAGGCGTTGTAGAGATCTAAGAGGAGAGATAACAATTGGGGTCGTTCCTGGTAATAACACTCTGCTCTTTCACCAAATGTGTCTCCTTTGCCTTCATCATTTTCATTACTAGACCTATGGACTAACATTCTTATCTTCTGCTCCATATCTGCAACCAACACAATATAGGATACTTTATCACAATTATTAACCCTACACTCTATTCACAAACTTGACAATTTTGTGCTGTTATTCTTTTAAAACTCATTTATTTTCCAAACAAAGTTCGCATGACTCCACTCTAATCGCTACTTTCATCCTCTATTCAGGTATACACAATTCCAAAATAAAAGGGGAAATAATACGGATTACTACTATGTATTAATGTGATTATAACTCACTCCGTCCCTTTTTCTTCCATGCGTATTCCCTTGGGTATTTATTTTGTTCTTTATTTTGAAAGTCTTTCCTCTTTATATTTTCACATAAATACCTTAATATTTTGTCAAAATTTATGCCAAAGGTTTTTTAACCAATTAAATTCATTCATTGCGACATTTAATCTCTCACACTTTTTCATTGAAACATTAAATATTTTTCATTTTTCCAATGTCAGATTTTTAATAAAAGTGAACATTGTAAATAAATGTAATTTGCTTTTTTTTTTTTATAAAAAAAAAGTGGTTAAATGGCATGCATAATACAAACTTAAATAATAAAAAAGGACAGAAGGAGTAGTAAATTTTTTTTTTTTTTTTGATGAAAAGTTGTAAATTTCTTTTCTAAAATAAATGTAAAAAAAGTAAAGAAAATTATACTTAAAGAAAGAAAGGGTTTGAAAATGATGTGTTTTGTTTGAAGCTCTTTAAAGCTTGCAGGTTCCTTTTCCCGCCGTTGCAAGGCACTTAGTCAAGAAAAGGAGTTTAAAAATTCAAACTGATCTGACAAAAGAATGCTTTAAAGGGAAAAATACAGATAAAAGCACAAAGAATAGAGAGGTCTTATTCCAAGGACAATTTGCCAAATGACAACAAAAGTTGAGTTAATTACTTAATTTGATGCAAGTTCTGCACCAATATTGCCATATCGGGGACAACTAAACATGGCGATATGGTCAGCTCAATTACAAGCGGTTTACGTTTGAATCTATTTTTGCCTATCCATACAAGTTTAGACTATCATGATTCATTATATGATAATCCATACAAGTTTAGACTATCATGATTCATTATATGATAATTCATACAAGTTTTAGAATATAAGGAGTATTGTTTTTGTTCCAGTCAAAATTGAACAGTGTAATTCTAAGCTCATTCTAGAATGTGTGTACTCTATGGACATCTTAGGAAGCTAGCACATTTGCATATGTATACGTTAATTTCACATCTTTTGCAAAACTTTGGGGAAAAGGCTATTTGTAATCCTAGTTACCATACTCTTCTAACAATAACACGAAGTATGTTGATAAAGTCTAGACAAATCATGGAATGTGTATAGGTGATAAATTACTACTCCGTAAATAACTTAAACAAGATTATTCTCACTCGGGGTGTTTTATTACGATGGTAAAACTAAAAGAAAAAAACCAAACTCGGTAGTTGATAAAAAAAACAAAAAAATAGGTCCAAATCAAAATTTAATTTTGAAGCGAACAAGCCAAAAGCCAAAAAAAATACTTTGCCTACTACTCGAAGAGGCACATGACACAACAAAGTAGATCCACAAAAATAGAAGCCACATCTAAAACGGGAGTAGATGACTAGATTGTCAATTTGATACTATTACTGCCCATAATTAACTGTTAACTCAACATTTGTCTAATTTAAGAACCTTCCTAGTTCCTACTATACACTACCAAAATAAAAAAAAATAAAAAAAAGTAGGAAAACTTAATGGCAATTACCAGAAAGAGTGGTCATTAACCACGCCGGCTTACTACAACACGATGGCCGCCGCAAATCCATCTGAATTGACAAACCTCCACTTTCGTCAACTGTTTTCCATCGCTTCATTATCGGCCTCTTCAAGAAGAAGTTAGTATAACAAAATATTATTGATTGAGTATTAATTGTGATCATATGCCTTTATTTATATTACAAAATAAATATCCTACTCTGTGTAGATTTTCCAAATTAAATAGACTTTTATCTTATATCATATAATTCACATATAATTACATGCGATATTATATCATCTAGGATAATTATTGTTATCCTAAATATTCTAGGAAGTAAAAATTGTTTAGGTGACAAGCTGGCTAGGCGTACCCTTGTTCACTCCATGTCTCCATCAACTTAACAAGTTTACTACTTTAGCAATATTGAACCACGAGTACAACTTGTACAAGTCACATAACATGATAGACAGATGACCACAAAATATTTGGTTGAAAATTCAAAGCAAATGGCAAAAATAAAAAGCAATAAATTGATGACTTGAATTTAGGCGAGAGAAAGAACATCGAGTTAAACTGTATATCTCGAGGAAACAGGACCATTTAATACACCAGTGAATCCAATACTACCAACTGTTTGCTCTAATCCCCATTTTCTTCCCATGACGCTATTAAAAACATCCTCATCATTTTTTTTTTTAGTAAATTTTGCACAAACGTGATTGAACTCATAAATTGCAATTAGAATAACAATATATTTGATGTGCTATGGAGGAAGGAAAAAAAAAAGTTCAACCAAAAATCCTTGTTCGAATTTGAAAAATATGAAAAACAGAGAACGTAGATAATGTAGTGATAATGTAATTTGAACAAATAATGTGACCAGATCGGGAATCCAATAAGCTAGAAATGAAGTACAAGGAGCATAAACAGAGCAAAAGGCAGTGAATTACAAATTGATGAACATATAAAGTATGATTAAAATTGATAAAATAATTTAGAATTTCATGATCAATGAAAGAATAGAGGAAACAATGAATAGGAACAGTAATACTCACAAGAGAATGTAGTTTGTTGTACGAATTTGAAATAAATGTTGAGGGGGAGAGGAAGAATAAGGGAGGAGAGAGAAAAGGAGAGTGAAATTTTCTGGAAAATTGAAATGAAGAAAGGGGAGTTTGTGTGGTTTTTGAGTTTAGGAGAAGGCATAAAATGTAGGCGTAGTCGTTATCACCGGAATTGAGTTCTGTATTGGTCGTGCGTGACTGGGATTGACTTATGTAGACTTTTTTCTAGACTTGGACAGCACGTTATAGGCTCACTATCCTATAGCCGATGGATGACTCAAATTTTTGGGTCATCAAATAAATAAGAATTACTTATTTCGTCTCTTTTTGTTCTTTACGTTTGCTATTTTGCACGCGTTTTAACGACTATTTAATATAGATTGAGATCTCTCTATTTTTTATTTAAACAAGGCAAATTACGTTTATTTATAATGTTTTCACTTTTATCAAAATTCTGATATTGGGAAAATGAGAAGAAAAAAAAAATTTAAGGGAAATTCTCTTTGGTAGCAATATGAACTCTGGCAAATTCTCAATGGTAGCAAACAATTTACCAAATCCTCCCATGTGGCATTACTTTTATATTTTTTCTCTGTAGTAGCATTATTTTTGTAATTAGCACTTACTAAAAATAAAAATAGCACCTAACTAATAGAAACTTAACTTAATAAATAAATAAAATTTCTACAAGATTAATTTAAAACTCATAAATCATAATAAACCAAAACGTACAAATCAACTAATCCAGTTAGCTAGACGCAACAATAAGAATAGACGTTCACTTGTCTTCAATAGTCAGGGCCGGTTTTGGGGCGGCGCGGGGTGAGCGATGGAACAGGACCCCCAAATTTTAAAATTTTACATAGTGTAAATAGTTTGCATATCATACACAAAAAATGAGCTGGAGCATTAGTTAAGGCATTGTGACGATACACCAGAGATACTAGGATCGATTCCCGTCACAAAGAAATTATCTTTTGTTTGACTTTGTCAAGTGACAGCTGTACTTTCCTTTTTTTTTTTTTTTTTGGAAATTACCATCCTTTAATTACGGGAACGAGAAATTGACTGGGTCTCTGGGAAACAAAAATTCATCCATTCCTCCCCAAATTTTGTTCATATCCTTCAACTTACTCCCATCCTTATCAAATCTCAATGGAAAAATCAATAAATCATGTTGAAATTGATAATCAACCTGTTATTTATAATTTCTCACCCTAATTTCCCTATATATGCACTGCTACAGAGTACAAAATCATTCACATCAACATGATCCTTTAATTTCTGGTAAGTTTTGATACTCTCATTCATTGGATTTTCAATTTAATTTTTCCAATTATTTTAATCAAATTATTCGATTTTGATTTGCAAAATTATTGGATTTTGATTTGCGATAATGAAATTTTAATTAACTGTTTGAGTGTTTAAAATTTTGATTTTTTTGGTATAAAGGTAGATAAATGGATTATGCTTAGAGATCCCGGGAATCAACAAGTCGATCAACAATCAAACATATAGTCATACCTCAGACGATTAATCTGATTGTTTTTTGGGTTATTTTTATCATATTAACAAATTTATGCAAGGATGGTTTTTGGTTTGATAAAAATCGGATTTTTTTATTAGAGTAATGAATTGAGGGCCCCATTTTGAGAAATCGCACAGGGCCCTATTGTTATAGCGTAATTATAGCCCCGACACTGTCAATAGTAATACCTTTTAAACATTGTTCACCAGAGTCTAAAGACTCTAAGTGATGTCGTTGGATTCCAGAAAGAAAAAGAGCAGTTATACAATACAGAAATGCAAGTAAAAATGTACAAAATCAACAGAAAAAAGTACTCAATGAAGTTTTCAGATATCAAGAGCCACATAAGACATTGGAAAGGGGCTTCTAGTTGTCTAAATTCAATAAGCATAACGCACTCTTCCAACTAAACTATCAATCATATCTTTGCAAAGATGAAATCAGATACACAACAAATAAAGTAAGTGAGATTACAAGTAAACTCTTACCCACTTCCATTCGGGGCATACTGCCTTAGGCAACCCTTAGACACGGATAGTAAGACTAGTGCAATTAGTATCCCAAACCAGGCCACCAACATTGGGAAAATCCTCCTCCGCCACAAAAAATAAAATTCTTGACAATGGATTGAAATTCTACTTACAACAGATGGTGTAGTATAGTTGAATGCATCAATCTGCATATTTTTCAACTAGTAATCCAGAAAGGGACCCGGTAAAAGTAGCGTTTTTTTTCCAATTAGGTGTTTATTTTTTTTAATTGGTCACAAATCTAATGCTACCATAGAGAAAATTTTAAAAAGTAATGCTATTGGGAGAATTTGGCAAATATTTTGCTACCATTGAGAATTTGCAAGAGTTCATTGCTACCAAAGAGAATTTCCCAAAAATTAATGTCTCAATGGAAAAGTGTGAGAAATTAAATGACCCAATAAATTAAATTGTTTAAAATAATCATTGGACACAAATTTTGATAAAATATTAAATCATTTAGGTGATTATATAAAAGGAAATGTAAATAACATTTTGAAACACCCAAAAAAGAAAATGTAAGAGTGTACCCAGCGTTTGCTTAGGGCGCTACGTGAGGTGAGAAAAAGGGGGAAAAATTAATTAAGACCGAAGAGAGAGGTAAAATAGGGAGAAAAAAAGATATGACCAGGTCGTGCTCACGACCAAAACAACATTTGTGGCTTATCACTTCAACAAGACACGTGTAATTGATAATGGAGAAAAAACCAAAAAGCTGACACTACTCCCAAACTTTTGCACATACCAACGACTATGATCTCAAAACATCAATGACTCTAAATTCATTTGATTATTTGAATAATATTAAGGTTAGATATATTTCAAACATTAATATCTCAAAAAATACTAAGTAAAAAATTACGAAATTTATACTAACGACTTTATTTTTTTCTCGCAATTTAGAAGGTGGACCATGGTGCACACAGAATATGGTGCACCTGAAGAACACTAGTATATAATTAAAAGAACATCTGGTTACGTGAAAAGAACATGAATATATATTTTTTTATATTTTTAATAAATAGTGAAATAATATGTTATTTTTTATAACAAAAAAATAAAACATTATATTGCATGTTCTTTTGTCGTAGTGTCATGTTCTTTTGTTTATGCACATGTGTTCTTTTGGTGCACATGGTGCACCATGCCCACTGTGCACCATGGTCCATAGTCCACGGATTGATTTTTTCTTCCTGTATACAATGAGACCAATATTGAGATACTTTTAAAAAAAATTGTTAACTTTTAATTAAATATGTACTCCCTCCGTCCCGGAATACTTGACCTGTTTTCCTTATCGGGCCGTCCCTTAATACTTGACCTGTTTCTAAAAATGGAAATATTCTAACAATATTATATTATTTCTCACTCCACCCCTATTAACCCACCTACCCCCTACTCCATACAAAAAATAATTAAAAATTCAACCCCTACTCTCCCCCAACCCCACCCCTTTACACATTTTCCACTAACTACATTAAAATAATACCCCACTATCAACTACTACCCATTAAATTAAATAAGTCAATTTAAGTCCCTTAAACTATGTGCCGGTCAAACCGGGTCGAGTATTCCGGGACGGAGGGAGTATTTAATATCAATTAGTGTTTAATATAAGTCGTTAATTTAACTAACGAATAAGGTTTAAGATATTTTATACGTTTATTAATAATTATTTTAAGTTATATGATGAAATATAGGAGATGAAACTTATGATGGAAAAGGCTAAAAGTAAGAGAGATAAAATGGTGACCAAAATAGATTGGGCAACCATTGGGGAGGTTTGGACATTATTGGTCATGGTTGAGTTGGAAGAGTAGACACTAGTTGTTTATTTGATGACCAAAGAATCTGGGTCATCCATTGGTTACACTCTAAAGAACAAAAAGAGACGGAGGGAGTATTTTCTACTCTTCCAACTCAATCATGACCAAAGCTTATGACCAACAATGCCCAAATATCTCAATGGTTGCCCAATTTATTTTGGTCACCATTTTATCTCTCTTACTTTTATCCTACCCCACCACAATTCTCTCTCTTCTATTGCATCATATAACTTAAAAATAATTATTAATAAATGCATTAAACCTTATTCTTAATTAAACTAGCTTTTTGAGTCCGTTCAAAGAACGAGCGATTTTAAAGTGGTTATTTAGTCTATCTTTTATAGTATGACTTAAGAGAGAATATATGATTTAAATAGAGGTAGAATTTGAAGGTTAAAATAATACATAAAATAAATGGTGCATTAATATTGATTGTTAATAGGGGAGACGAAGTGAAAGATGTAGAATGAATAGATTGGTGTTGATATTATACGAGGAAGATGGTGAAAGAGGTGGTTGGAATTGTATAATATAGCAAACAACAAAAGAAAAAATAAAATAAAATAACCAAATTGATGGAGGAGAGAATGGATGACAAGTGTCATCTATTAAGTGTGGTTTCGCTTTTTAAATACTAAGCATAGATTATGACTTATAATTAAACACTAATCAACATTTGATAAATATTTAATTAAAAGTTAACAAAGAAAATATAGTTTAAAACGAAATTACATTATAATAACATACGGATACAATAATACAAGAACACATCTTAAAAGGATACGACAATACAATAAACATAACATAATTTATAGAAATAAAGCATAATGACTAAAGACAAATATGATTATAGTTATGATATCAAGTCCATTACTCCTTATTATTACCCTCTTTCCTATTATTTGTAGGAACATATAGATGCATAAAGAGGAATTTCAGGAAACAATTTCCTAACATCTATCACAGGATCTCATGCATAACAATATTATAGATCAGATTAAGTCGAAAGAATAATCACCTTTGAAGCGTGTTCTCCCGTTCGTATGCAAGCTTCGAAGATCTTAGAGCCCCACTTGTTGCTCCTCTACTCAGTCCACAAGCATGAATTGAATCCCACGTATGCTAGTACGGAAGAGAACGATCACAATCTGTCTCTTGCTTTGTTTGGGATGTACGACGTTTAGAGAATGACAGTTAGGGTTTTTGTGTTTGCTTTTTGTGTCAGATATTCAATCAACGTAGTTCCTGAATCCCTGACATTATAAATATTATAATGTTTAGGGCTTTTAAGTTAACACAAAGCCCAACCTTATTTCTCTTAGCAGGCCGGTTGCCATAGGACCTTTTGGGCCCATTCCAATTAGTGCTTATATGTGTGACCTTATAGGATTAATATATTTTAGTTGTAGGTCCAATCAATATTGTCCTACTCATCACATTTATTCTCTAGCAAGCAAATATGATTACTAAAATAATTAATTTATTATCTTCATAATTAATTCCTATTTATTTTTAGTAATTGCCGGAAATGTCTAAGGACATAATTCCTTCAATCTCCCACTTGTCCGAAGACAAGAACGCAATGCTAAATTCCTTAAGTCTCTTAATGCCAAAATTTGATAACACACTGTTATTCTCAAATTCTAGTTTCTTGATCGCCGAGTTCGAACTGTTCAAATAAAGATTAACTTTTAATCCCATTCCGCATGACCATGCAATTTTCAGTTTTCACTCATCAAGAGGCCCAGACACCATTCCTATCAAATAGGAGGACTTATTCACTCTTGTATGACTATAACTCCCACTCAATTATTAGCCCACCTGATCACTGCCTTTATAACCTCCTTTTACGGCGCGGCGTTTAACAACGTCAAAGTTAAACTAATTGTCTCGTGGTTATTAAGACATACTCATGTCTAAGGAATCCACTAAATATAGAAGTTTGATTATCCTTTTAGAATCTAGTTAGGTCAAGTCTCAATGCATCAAGTATACATCCATATAATCAATTAGACATCCCTATGTCTCCATAGCCCATGGAACTGCACTATCAATTAATTACATGCTAGTCTTCACATAAATCACTTATGTCCAATTTAGTGATTTAGACTAGGGACTTAATAAGTTATGATTTCAGTTCACTTTATAGGGTTCCATTATCAAAACGTTTTCGATAATCCTATTTGAAAACACAAGTTATTTGGACATTTTACTTAATACTAAACCAAACAATTAAATAAGAATGAACTTTTATTGATAAACATTCAAAGCATAATAAATGTCTTTACAATTGTAAACATAAAGTAAACAAACTAAAGCCATTCTCCCATATGCCTAAGCCCCATAGACCTAGTATGACTCTCATGCTTAGGTTGAGCAAGCGGTTTAGTCAGAGGATCAGCCACGTTATCCTCAGTATGAACCTTGCTTACTTTCACATCCCCTCTTTCAACGATCTCTCGAATAAGATGGAATCTCTTGAGCACATGTTTGGATTTTTGGTGCGATCTGGGTTCCTTGGACTGGGAAATGGCACCATTGTTGTCACAATACAACTCAATGCCATTTTCAATGCTAGGAACTACACCAAGTTCACTAATGAACTTTTTGATCCAAACAGCTTCTTTTGCTGCATCACTTGCTGCAATATACTCATCCTCTGTTGTAGAATCTGCGATGGTACTCTGCTTAGAACTGTTCCAGCTCACAGCCCCTCCATTGAGACAAAATATGAAACCAGATTGTGATCGGAAATCATCTTTGTCACTTTGGAAGCTTGCATCGGTGTATCCAGTGGCAACCAACTCATTATCTCCACCATAGACCAAGAAATCATCCTTAGTCCTTCTTAAGTACTTAAGGATATTCTTTGCTGCCATCCAGTGCGCCTCTCCTGGGTTTGACTGGTATCTGCTGCACATACTCAAAGCATATGCAACATCCGGTCGAGTGCATACCATGGCATACATAATGGACCCTACTGCAGAGGCATAAGGAACATTACTCATGCGCTTGACCTCATCAGGTGTCGAAGGACACTGAGTCTTGCCAAGTGAAATGCCATGTTGCATGGGAATGAAACCTCTTTTGGAGTTTTCCAGCTTGAACCTTGCAAGAACCTTATCAATATAAGTCTCTTGGCTAAGTCCAATCAGCCTTTTGGATCTATCTCTATGGATCCTTATTCCCAAGATGTATTCATCTACTCCTAGGTCTTTCATGGAAAAACAACTTTTAAGCCATTCCTTGACTGACTCAAGCATGGTCTTGTCGTTTCCTATGAGAAGTATGTCATCCACATACAAGACTAGGAAAGCAATACTACTCCCACTCAACTTCTTGTATATACAAGATTCCTCTTCATTTCTGAGGAAGCCAAAAGATTTGACTGCCTCATCAAATCTGAGGTTCCAACTCTGGGATGCTTGCTTAAGCCCATAAATGGACTTCTTAAGCTTGCAAACTTTTCTTGGACTGTTTGGATCTTCAAAACCTTGTGGTTGTGTCATGTACACATCCTCTTTCAAGAACCCATTCAAGAAAGCGGTTTTGACGTCCATCTGCCAGATCTCATAGTCATGAAAGGCAGCAATCGCAAGAATTATCCTAATGGATTTCAGCATGGCTACTGGTGAGAAGGTTTCATCATAGTCAATACCATGAATTTGTCTAAAACCTTTTGCCACTAGTCTTGCCTTAAAGACATCAATGTTTCCATCTTTGTCCTTTTTCAGTTTGAAAATCCATTTGCAACCTATGGGTTTAACCCCATCAGGCA
Source organism: Spinacia oleracea (assembly GCF_020520425.1). NCBI lineage: Eukaryota > Viridiplantae > Streptophyta > Magnoliopsida > Caryophyllales > Amaranthaceae > Spinacia > Spinacia oleracea. The sequence continues at coordinate 60,096,329 of NC_079488.1, read as the reverse complement.
AAGCAACCAAGTCCCATACTTGATTTTCAAACATCGAATCCATTTGGATCTCATGGCTTCAAGCCATTTTTCGGAGTCTTGACTCGTCAAAGCATTTGTGTAGCTAGTAGGTTCCTCATGTTCTAAAATCTCTATTTCAGAACTTTCAGCCAAAAGGAAATCAATATATCTCTTTGACGGAATGACGGTCCTACTAGACCTACGTTGGGGAACAACAGGAGAAGTTTCCACCTCATTAGGTTGAGGGACTTCGCATGGATTATCTCCAAGTGGGACGGTAGAAGGTGCATGAATGGAATGCACCGCCTCCTGAGCATTTTCATGCTGGGTCGTCTCTGACGAGGTGTGAACCTCATCCATTTGTTGCTCATCTCGAATTTCTTCGAGATATACATTACTCCCACTTGTTTTTCTGGAAATAAACTCCTTTTCCAGAAAGACACCATCGCGAGCAACAAACACTTTGTTTTCGCTTTGGTTGTAGAAGTAGTATCCCTTAGTCTGTTTTGGGTAACCCACAAAAAGACACTTATCGGACTTGGGTGAAAGCTTATCAGAAAGTAAACGTTTTACATAAACTTCACAACCCCATGTCCTTAGAAAAGACAATTTTGGAACTTTTCCAGTCCACATCTCATATGGTGTCTTTTTTACTGCTTTGGACGGAGCTCTGTTGAGTGTGAATGTCGTCGTTTCAAGCGCAAATCCCCAAAATGAGGCAGGAAGGTTAGCAAGACTCATCATGGACCGAACCATATCTAATAGAGTTCGGTTCCTTCTTTCGGAAACCCCATTCAATTGTGGTGTCCCTGGTGGAGTCAATTGCGAAAGTATTCCACAATCTTTCAAATGATCACCAAAATCTTGAGATAAATATTCACCACCACGATCGGATCGCAATGCTTTAATTTTCTTTCCAAGTTGGTTTTGTACTTCATTTTGGAATTCCTTGAACTTTTCAAAGGATTCCGACTTATGCCGCATGAGGTAAACATATCCAAATCTGCTCACATCATCAGTAAAAGTAATGAAATACCCGTACCCTCCCCTAGACAAAGTACTCATAGGTCCGCACACATCAGTATGTATGAGGGCTAAAAGATCATTGGCCCTTTCACTTGAGCCTGTGAAAGGAGACTTTGTCATTTTCCCCATGAAGCAAAACTCACATACTTCAAATGATTCAAAATCAAATGATTTGAGAATTCCATCCTTATGAAGTTTCTCTATGCGCTTTGAGCTTATGTGGCCTAATCGACAATGCCATAGGTAAGTAGGGTTCAAATCATTTGGTTTGTGTTTCTTGTTTTCTATGTGATAGATATGGTTTTGTAAGTCTAGTACATACAAATCATTTGATAATTTAGCAGAGACATAGAACATACCATTCAAATATGCTGAACAACAATTATTCATAATTTGAAATGAAAAACCTTCCGAATCCAAAATCGGAATAGAAATTATGTTCTTGGTAATAACTGGAACGTAATAACAATTATAAAGTTCTAATATTAAACCAGAAGGCAAGCGTAAACTATAATCTCCTACAGCTAAAGCAGCAACTCTTGCTCCATTGCCAACTCGGAGATCCACTTCGCCTTTGCTCAAGCTCCTACTTCTTTTTAGTCCCTGCACATTACCAATAATGTGAGATCCACAAGCGGTATCAAATACCCAAGAAGCAGTTGTAGCTAAATTAACTTCTATGACATAGATACCTGAAATTGAAGCACCAGTCTTCTTTTCCTCCAGATACTTGGGGCAGTTCCTCTTCCAATGACAAATCTTGTGGCAGTGGTAGCACTCATGTTGAGCAGCTACCTTAGCCTTTGGAGTGGCCTTTGGCTTGGTTGAAGAGTTCTCATTGGCAACTACCTTGCCCTTGTTCTTCTTCATGGGAGCCCCTTTCTTCTTGAACTGCTTACCTTTACTAACCATTAGAACATCCTTATGTTTAGGTTTACTTGGTAAGTTTCTCTCAGCCTGAATTAGTGAACCATGCAACTCTTGCAGGGTAGCCTCCCCTCCTTGTATGTAGAAGTTCAACTTAAAGTTATGAAAATCTTCAGGCAAGGATCTGATGATTATGTCAGTTGCCAGGTCCTTAGGATAAGGGAAGCCCAATTTCTCCATGGTCTGAAAATGTCCAATCAAATCGAACACATGCGGACCAACGGGCTTCCCTTCTTCCAACTTGGAATCCAGAAGTTTGCAGTTTGCTTCAAATCTCTCCAATCTAGCGTTTTTCTGAAACAAAGTTTTCAGTTGCTGGATTATGCTGTAGGCATCCAGACCATCAAAACGTTTTTGATACTCTGGTTCCATGCAAGCAAGCATCAAGCATGTTACTTGCAAGGAGTTATCTTCTAGAGTTTGTCTAGCTCGCCTTTGAGCTGCAGTAGCATTTTCTGGCAGGGGTTCAGGGAGAGGATTGTCAAGAACACTTTCTTTTCCTTCCGCTCTGAGAACAATTCTCACAGCCATTTGCCATTGTAGGAAGTTGGTAGCATTCAGTTTCTCTTTTTCAATTAGAGGGCGCAAGTTAAAAGTAGAGTTGTTTGCACCAGACATGATAACTACAATAAAAAGTAAAGCAAGATTCAATATAATATTTATCAAAAGTAGAAATTAAACAAATTCAATTCACTACTACCCTTTATTCAAAATTAGAAGTCCCCATTGAATAAAGAATTAACCAAGATCCCCTCCCACTACAATCAAACGGACTTTGGCCCTGCTACTTTAATTTATAGTATTCGAGGTAAGTAAACATTTTACTAATTATAACTAATTATAACTCTTGGTAGACAAGTTAACAACTCTTTGTATTTTCCTATCTCTTAGCTTCAAAACCCAAAACTTTGTCTTTTGATAGTTTTGTTGAGTTAAACCAAATATTAACATGTAAGTTTCAAAAAACCTACCCTACTATCCCCGGAATTATAAGCAACACCCTGCTTTGGCAGAACCTATTACTCATGATCTAAGGCTTTATAAGTGTTGTATGGAAAAACACTTAAACTCAATATTATTTTTGGGACCTAAGTTTACTATGTTGGTTAATTAAAAGTGAACACAGCGCTTTAAATAACCACATACATAAACTCAATAAGCATTTTAAGGCAATATAAAATACATAAAAATTAAATGTGATCCTAGTATGGCCCCTAAAAAATAAGCTCAAATCTTCTTGGGTTCCTGTTCATCTTTCTTGGATCTCCATCCTTGAATTTTTGATTGAACCTTCTTACTTCATCGAGCTCATAATACGAACTTTATAATCAATTTAAACTTTTAAATTAAATTACAACAATACAGAACGATGCACAGATCGTATTTCAAAATTTACAAGAATACAAAACGACACACAGATCGTATTTACTATCCTATTTTGGGCCATACTAGTCACTTGCCTGTAACAAAATATCATAATATTCCATACACGCATATAATATTAAAATATATTAGACACAAATTATTTACTTATTAACTATTAATAAGTAAATAACATTTTCAAAATAATTATAAAAACTTAAACCATTTAAGTTTAACATTATTTAAGAAACCTTATTATTTTAATTCAATTACTATTTAAATATGGCAATAATCTCATTATTCAAGAATTTGCATTTAATAGAAACTTATTAATAATGCTCAACTTAGAAAATCTTATTTTCCAAAATTACCAAAATAAAATTATTTTAACTTTAGAAAAACTAAATTAAAATAAACTCTTCCAATTTGGACTTGTTTAGGAAATCAGTTTCTCCTTTTAAGTGCACGTGAAACAGAGGTATGATAATTTCCTTTTTTTTTTTTTTTTTTTTTTAAAATAATGAGAACAAGCAGCAGGCACCCATACCAACCCCCTGCCTCGCCGTGAAGCACAGAAAACCGAACCCACACGCCGGCCAGCAGCCACCAGGACCGCCGGCCAGCCACCAATAATCCCAGCCACGCTGGTCTACCCAGCCACCAGACGAAGCCGGCAGCAAGGCCAACCAGCGCCAGTCGCGGTGGTGGTTGCAGCGAGACAGCAGCCTCCTGTGCTGCGACTGCCACACCACCCCTGACTCCGGGAACGCCGCCCCTTCTGCCACCTTAATAGCCCTCCATCGTGGCTTCACCGTTGCAGGTGGGGCCACCCAGCCATGGTGGGTTGTTTTATTTGTAAATTTGTGCAACAATTACCCAAATTTAATTAATCTTTATCCAACTTTTGTTTAATGATTAACAAATTTTAATTAGGTGTGATAATCCGAAAATTTTTATGTGATATTAACTGTTAATTTCGACCCTGTGATAAAAATTTCGGAATTTTATAAATTTATTTTGAGCAAAAATTAATTAAATCACGATTTAATGATTCCAATCAATTAATATCATATATTAATTTTGCAAATTCAAGCCATAAATAAATCTTCCCTTAATTGAATCAAAAATAATAATGTTGCATACAATCATGATCATAAAATATTATGCAAGAGGCTAAAACTGATACCACTGTAGGAACATATAGATGCATAAAGCGGAATTTCAGGAAACAATTTCCTAACATCTATCACAGGATCTCATGCATAACAATAGTATAGATCAGATTAAGTCGAAAGATTAATCACCTTTGAAGCGTGTTCTCCCGTTCGTATGCAAGCTTCGAAGATCTTAGAGCCCCACTTGTTGCTCCTCTACTCAGTCCACAAGCACGAATTGAATCCCACGTATGCTAGTACGGAAGAGAACGATCACAATCTGTCTCTTGCTTTGTTTGGGATGTACGGCGTTTAGAGAATGACAGTTAGGGTTTTTGTGTTTGTTTTTTGTGTCAGATATTCAATCAACGTAGTTCCTGAATCCCTGACATTATAACTATTATAATGTTTAGGGCTTTTAAGTTAACACAAAGCCCAACCTTATTTCTCTTAGAAGGCCGGTTGCCACAAGACCTTTTGGGCCCATTCCAATTAGTGCTTATATGTGTGACCTTATAGGATTAATATATTTTAGTTGTAGGTCCAATCAATATTTTCCTACTAATCACATTTATTCTCTAGCAAGCAAATATGATTACTAAAATAATTAATTTATTATCTTCATAATTAATTCCTATTTATATTTAGTAATTGCCGGAAATGTCTAAGGACATAATTCCTTCATTATTACCCCCATATTTGAGCCACAAATGTTCTACCAGAACTGACTTGAGGATCTATGCATAACTTCGTCACGAACTCGAACTCTATTAGACATGTAAGTATCCAAATTTGCTATCTTCTCAGCACCGTTGTGAAATTAAAATGGTTCTCCATTATTTCTTCTATTCGAGGATGAAGGTTGTTCCATGGCTTGGTCATACTCACTTGGGTCCTTATAATTTAAGTATGTATCTCATTCATCCTTAACAATCATGTTATGTATAAGAACACAAGCTATCAAAATTTTTCCAAGCATTGATGTATTACGAGCTAGAGCAGGTTGACGAATTATTGCAAAACGAGCTTGAAGTACCCCAAATGCACGTTCCACATCCTTTCGTCGATTTTCTTGTAATTTGGCAAAAAGGCCTTTCTTTTCATTTTGGGGGAGGGATATTGTGGGAATGAATGCTTCCCATTTGGGTATATACCATCAATGAGATAATATCCCATACTATATTGGTGGCCATTCACGACATAGTTAATAGGTGGTGCACGACCTTCAAAAAATCTGTAAATAATGGAGATCTATCAAGAAAATTGATATCATTACACTTACCTGGAGTTCCAAAGAAAGCATGTTAGATCCAAACGTCTTGCGATGCTACATCTTCTAAAATCAATGTTGGCTTATTAGCTCTTCCAGAGAACAACCCTTTCAATCTAAGAGGATAATTTTTCCATCGTCAATGCATACAATCAATGGAACCCATCATGCCTGGAAATCCTCTTGCTTCTCCAATTTGTAAAAGTCTTGCTATATCCGCTTCCGTTGGCCTTCTGTGATATTCATCACTAAAGTAAGACACAATCCCTTCAACAAAATGTTGTAAGGAATCTTGCGCAAGAGATGCGCTGATCCGTAAGTAGTCTTCAACACTATCAGCAGCGGTACCATACGCTAGCAACCTCATAACCGCAGTGCATTTTTGCAATGATGATGCACAGGGTCTACCGGTAGCATCAGGACGTTGTTGAAAGAACTCATGGTGTTCTTCCAAAGTTTACGTTATACGGAGAAACACATGTTTTTTCATGCGAAATATCCGACGAAATAAAGATGGGGGGAATACCGGTTGGTCAGCTAAGTAGTCATTTCACAAATGGTCATTTTCATCACCACGATTCCTCTGGACAAGGACCCTTGGTTCTCTTGGAACTTGATTAGCCATTTGAAAAAATTCAAATGAATTATTCGCCACCATGAACTCATCCATCATCCGATCAACTACACGATTCGCTTGTCTGCGTCTTTCATAGCGTCGGTTATGATCATTAATAGATTGTTGGTTACTATTATCAGAATTATTGGAAGAGGTGGAAGAAGAATTTGAAGAATTGGTACTTTAGTTTGAGGACATCTTTCACTTCAAGCAAGCCAATTGAAGTGAAAAATTTTAGATTCAAATTAAAGGATACTACGTAGGAGATTGAAGATATAAAAAGATACTAAGGATGAGTGGAGTGAAACTGAAATGTTTTCACTCAATTTATAGAACAATATTGAAGGTATCTAATTCAACAATGAGAATTATGAATACAACAATTTACTTGCAAAATTGATTGATGTGATAAATGGTAGCAATGATACTTCACTTCATATGGGTCATGTAATGAAGGTGTAGTGATACTTCACTTCATCAATGTCATTATTACCCAACATTGTCATAGCAATAAGTCATAGTGATAAGTCTTGTCACTCAGAATAATGGAGTAATTTTATCAGGAACAATAATGGAGCTATGAAATAATTTTTCAAACAAAAAACAATTACATTATTGGAATGTTATGAATTTCAAAACAAATACTAATAATAATTTAATTTAAACATCAGGATTTAGAGAATAACATTAGAATATTAAACATAAATAACTAACTACCATTAAAACGTTAAGAATAAATAACTTAAGCCTTAAGTAAATATTACACTAATTTCATGGGAATAATATTCTCACTAAATTGTTACGGCGTTCTTGATCTTCTTCCGACAAGTACGGTTTGGCTTCAAGTATCTTGAATAACTCCATATTGAATTTTGGTTGCTTTCGTGCTTCTCTCTCTCTTTCCAATTGAGCCTTTTCAACCTCTCTTTCTCTTTCATATTTCGATTTTTCTCTTTCCATCTTAGTTTCAGATTGTCTTTTAATGTTCATGTTTTGCACAACATCCAACCGTTGTTGAAATGACTCTGAAGGCACATTCATCACTTTGTTCTTACCTTTATTTTTGCTAGATCCGTCACTTAAGGGGAACCCAAAACACCAAATATCACCACTGTTTGGTGTATCTGGGTTTGTTGAAGACGAGTAGTTACCAGCTTCATTGATCCGTTGTCTCTTTAAGTTGTTTCCTTGGTTTGATGTATTTTTCTTACATGTATCGACAATATTTTCAACTGGCTCCCACCTTGAAGCATTTTTCAAAATATCCCAAGCATGCTTGTCATGAAAACCTTAGAGGTATTTTTTTTGTATTGTCAGCCCTTATATATTTTATGTGCTAGCTTCATTTCATCATCATCACATTCACCAGCTCCCATCCTGAAGCATTTTTCAAAATATCCCAAGCATGCTTGTCATGAAAACCTTAGAGGTATTTTTTTTGTATTGTCTTCCCTATATAGTTTATGTGCTAGCTTCATTTCATCATCATCACATTCACCACTTGCCCTCCTTTGTACCGCACTTGCATATGCTCTAGAAAATTTGGTGCATGGAGTTGCTACCCTTTTCCATCAACTTCTAAGTTGCTCTAAATTTCTTACCTTCAACAAATCACTCTTTGTAACCCCTTCAACACCTTTATTATATAAATTTTATTTATATAATCTAACATTATCAAACATTTTATCTATTTTACCACAAAATACATCCCCCTTTTGGTGTTAGTTTTCTTATTACAACCAACCTCAAGCTAAGCGTTCACAAGGCCCTCGTCTTCAGAATGCGACCAAAATCTTCTGGACGATGAATTGGCTCCTCCTTCATCATCATCATCATCATCATCATCATCATCATCATCATCATCGTCGTCATTGTCGTCTTCCGATATCGCGGTTTCTCTGTATGAATTATTGAAATTCGGAAGAATGTTAATTTTCACCTTGTCACATGTGAAAATGTTGTGACTCTTTAGATCGTTCTGTAATATTCCTGTGGTTATGGGAAATGTTGCTTGATGTTGTGAAATTTGATAATTCCCATAAGTTGAAAATTCTTGTTGTGATCTTGGAGCAATTGGTGAGAAAGAGCTCGGATTGGAGAAATTGAGATATAGTGATCCATAATTTGGAAACTGTGGAAAATTTTGTGAGTTTGAGACCTCTTGAGAGTTTAGATCAATTGGATAACATGACAAACTAGGTGTAAAATTTGGATTATTTGGGACTTGTGAAGAATTTTTGGATTGGGGGATTTTTTTCCTACTAGATTCATCTTCAACTTTTTTTGCTTATTTGAATTGGAATAGACTTAATTATAAAGATTGGAAGATTTGGGTAAAAAAAAATTTATAAAAATAACTCAATATTGGTCTCACTTTATAGAGGAAGAAAAAATAAAGCCGTTGGTATAAATTTTGTAATTTCTTACTTTGTAGTTTTTGAGATATTGCCGTTGGAAATAATTGCAACGTTAATAATTTGCATAAATATTGGCCGTTGGATTAGGTTTGATGATATGTTGGTTTTGGTTTGAAAATGACCAAATAATACCTTTTTTAATTCACTAAAACAAAAGTAAATATCAGAATGTATCAAAATTTTGGCTTTATATTCCCACTTCCTTTCCACGTGTCATACTGAGAGAGTATGCCATGAAATTTAATTGGGTCGTGGGGATGACCTGGTCACCAAGCTCCCTCTCACTATTTCAGCTCAAAATTTATTATTTATAATATTTTGTTGTTTTCTCACTCCTCACACCACGCAACAACTGATTGCTAGCCATACTCTAACCTTCTCTTTACTCGGTGAAAATTCTGTTCATCATCATATATAGTTTATTTTATCTTTATTTTTTATTCCAAAATTAATTACACGATAAATTACTTTTTACCACCTAAAAAACGAAAAAATAAAATTTACCACCAATAACTAAAGGTTAAATTATTTTTTACAACCTTAAAAAATAAAAGTTGTCTTTTACTACCTAAAAATGAAATAAAAATTGTTTTTTTACCACCTCTAAACCGAAAAAATGCAAGGAAACATTATACAGATCCATTTCACCGACTATATCTTTTGTTTCCTTCTCTTCTCCCACGAGTTTCATGCATACAAGCTACCATGTTCCCTTACTTCCCATTAATTCACATAATGTTTTCATCCATTTTGTAGTTAAGAGGTGATAAGAGACAATTTTTATTTTTATTTTTAGGTGGTAAAAAACAATGTTTATTTTTTTAAGTGGTAAAAAATAATTTGTCAATTTTTTTCGGTGGTAAAAAACTATTTAACCAAAACTAAAACTTGTATTTTACCACCTAAAAAAATTAAAATTTGTTTTTTACCACATGAAACGGAAAAAAGATAAAATTGTTATGTGGGGCTTACTAATTCAATTTCCCTCCAAGTTTATACACTCCCTCTGTGATCTTCTTTAAATCTTTCACCCTCCTCTCTTCATTTGCATTGATTTTTGTTAATTTTGTGAATTAATGAGAGAAAAATCATGTGAATTCATAAAAAGAATGAAGTACGAGAAGAGAAGAGTTAAATACATGAAATCGTGGAAAAAGAGAAAATATTACATACATTACCTTTATTGTGACCCTCCACATAGCGGTTTCATCTGTTATTTCCATTTTTAGGTGGTAAAAAACAAGTTTAAAATTCTTTTTAGGTGGTAAAATACAAGTTTTAGTTTTTTAGGTGGTAAAAAATAATTTTTTGATTCTTTTAGGTGGTAAAAAACAATTTGTACTTAATTAAATCATGGATTTTTTGGTATTTACTACCTTCAAAATACACCACTTTTGTATTTACTACCTTATGAAAATTTTATTTTAAATTACTACCTTAAAGTTTCATTTTTTTTGTATTCACTACCATTTTACAGTTTTCTCATTTTAAAATTGAGATATCTCTTTCGTTTCTTAATCATTTTAAGTGATTCAAAACCCATTCTTCTTATTTATGTGTAAGGATTCCATAGGGATCTTTCATTTAACATTTTGTAAAAGGTAAAATAAATTAATATTATTTGTAAAATATTAAACTACTTATGAATTATGAAATAATTTTTTTTTGAAATGACGTTCTCAATGAATTCCCTATAGAAAAAGGAAAATAATGAACTTTGAATCACTTTAAACGATTAAGAAATGAAAGAGATATCTTAATTTTAAAATGAGAAAACTATAAAGTGGTAGTAAATAAATAAAAATTGGAAGTTTAAGGTAGTAATTTAAAATAAAAATTTCATAAGGTAGTAAATACAAAAGTGGTGTATTTTAAAGGTAGTAAATACCAAAATTTCCTTAAATCATTTTATAAAAAATGAAAAGTTAATTTTTTTTTTAAATATCAAAACTCATTTCTTCTTCCTCTCTTCTTAGCCCAACCAACTCGCCGAACAGTGGCGGAGCCAGGATGTTATCGATGGTGTGTCACGACCATCCATAAACGCCAATACCAATTAATATCTAATGTAATATTCACACCATAAAAAAATAACCAATAATGAATTTAAAACAAACTTTTGCGTTCGGAAAAAACTTTCTCTCTCATGGCCATGTCGTACGTTTAGGGTTGCTTCTTTCGTACGGCACCTCCATTGATGGGCAGGAAGAAGAAAACGGCGGCGACTTCGCCGGCAGCTGGTGGCGGAAACACTCCCAAGCACGATAATAATACTAGTAGTACTTCTAATAGCATAAAAGAGGGGAATTCAAGATCTCAGGCTCAGGGTTTGTTGGCAACTCCAAACTTACAGGAACCGTCAATGGTGATGATTCAGTCTCCATTAGTCCATCATAGTGCAGCCCCCATCTCAGTGGAGCTTCACAACACTATTGACGAATATCATAGAGTGTTGGGTCTCTCTATCCCCCAAACTCAGAGAAATGACAATGAGGGTTTGCTGGTGCAGCAATCCTCAAATACTGAAGGAGTTGGGATGAGATCTGCGAATGCGAATGTGGATGCAAGGGTTCAGGATCTATCTAGGAGATTGGAGGAAAAAGTTGCAGGAAGGAATTCTGGATTGGGAGGATCTAATGCTTCTGGTATACCTCCTTCTGGTGTAGTGCCTGCTCAATGACCCCTCTAAAGTCACTGAGGTAAAAAAACTCCTTCATGTTTACAATATTAAAGTTATGGCAATTCTGGAAAATAGGGTTAACAGTAGGAAGTCTCAAGTAATAATGAATAAGTTTGGTAGGAAGTGGTGTTGGGCTAACAATTACAACTGTAGTGACAAAGGAAGAATTTGGCTAGGGTGGAATCCTGACTCTGTATCTCTTACCATTGAGCAAGTGGATGAGCAATTCATTCATTGTTCAGTTTATAATATTCATGGGGACTTTGAGTTCTTTTTTACTGCAATCTATGGGCTTCACACCATAGATACTAGGAGAGCTCTTTGGAGGGAATTGGGGAATGTAAACTCTAAAGTTGGTAGTTGGCCTTGGTTGTTATCTGGTGATTTTAACACTATCCTAGCAGTTCAGGATAGAATTAACGGGATAGCTGTCACTTTGGCTGAGATTAAGGATTTTGGGGATTTTGTGGATAAGTATGCTCTCACTGAACTAAGGAGCACTGGTCATGTTTTCTCTTGGCACAAAGGTGGAGATGGCACTAAGACAGCAAGTAGAATAGATAGATGTCTTGGAAATGTGGAGTGGATGGATAAAAAGAACATGGTTTGCACTGAATATTTGAATGCTGGTATTTCTGATCATTGTCCTGTTCTCATTAATTGTCTTGCTGATGATAACAAGGGTGGCAGGCCTTTTAAATTTTTCAACTACTTAGTTGATCATCCAGATTTCATGGGTATAGTGGATCAGTGTTGGAAGGAAACCCCCTGGTAATGCCATGTTCTCAGTTTGGCATAGACTCAAACTGATTAGACACAAGCTTAAGCTCCTTCATTGTAAGGAGTTTAAGGGTATACAGGAGAAGATTGAACAAAGTAGACTGGAGCTTTCTGGTATACAAGATCAGCTCAAGTTGTCACCATCTGATGGTCCTCTCTTGATTATGGAACAGACTTGTTCTATTAAGCTTCGAAAATGGTTAGCAATTGAAGAAACAGCTCTGAAGCAGAAGGCAAGGTTACAGTGGTTGCACAATGGTGATTCCAACAACAAATTCTTTTTTGCAGCAGTGAAAGAAAGGTACAGGATTAATAGAATTTCAGTTCTGTATGATGTTAATGATAATAAACTGGTAAAACCCAGTGATATTCAGAATGAAGTTCTTAGGTTCTACTCTGAGCTCCTTGGCTCTTGTGCTGATCAACTTCCAGTGATTGATGTACCAGTCATGAGAAGTGGTTCTGTTCTTAGCTATGAAGAGAGAGCTTTCCTTTGCAAACCAGTCACTACTCAGGAAATTGATTTAGCCCTACACAGCATTGATGATAGTAAGGCACCTGGCATTGATGGGCTAAATTCTGTATTTTTCAAGTCAACTTGGTCAGTGGTAAAGCATGATATCTATCATGCTATTCAGGAGTTTTTTAATCAGAAGAATTTGCTTAAACAGGTAAACTGCACAGCAATTACTCTTGTTCCTAAGATTCCTAACCCCTCCAAGGTCAAGGATTTTAGGCCTATTGCCTGTTGCACTGTACTGTATAAGATTATTTCAAAGCTCTTAACTGCCAGACTTCAGAAAGTGGTTGGTAGTGTGGTCCATGAGTGCCAGGCTAGGTTTATCCCTGGAAGGCATATTACTAATAATATTTTGTTTGCTACAGAGCTAATTAAAGGTTACACTAGGAAATCCCTTTCTCCTAGATGCATGATTAAAGTTGACTTGAAGAAGGCTTATGACTCCATTGAATGGAGTTTTTTAAGAAGTGTTATGGCAGAAATGGGATTCCCTACCTTGTTCCTTGATTGGATCTTTGCTTGCCTCTCTTCTGTCTCTTATAGTGTTCTACTTAATGGCAAGCCTTGTGCTCCTTTTCTTGCTAAAAAGGGCTTAAGACAGGGTGATCCTCTATCTCCTTTCTTATTTGCCCTTGGAATGGAATATCTGACTAGACATATGTAACAGTTAAAGCTTGATCCAGATTTTAATTTCCATCCCAAGTGTGAGAGGCTAAATGTAACTCATCTGATGTTTGCAGATGATCTTCTGTTATTCTGCAGAGGTGATACAATTTCAGCAACCATGATGTTTCAAAAATTCCAACTCTTTTCTAAAGCTTCTGGTCTTGAGGCCAATTTAGATAAGAGCAACATTTATATGGGGGGTGTTGCTAGTGAAGTTCATATGCAAATTCTTAATGCTCTGGGTATTCCTGCTGGTGGTTTCCCTTTTAGATACTTGGGGTTGCCCTTGGCTACACAGAAGCTGTCATATGCTCAATGTAAGCCTCTTGTTGAAAGGGTGCTTGCTAGAGCTAAATCCTGGACATCTAGATACCTTTCTTATGCTGGCAGGCTGCAGTTAGTGAAGACTATTTTGCTTAGTTTGCAATCTTATTGGTGTCAGTTGTTTGTGTTGCCTAAAAGGGTGATCAAAGAGATTCAGGTTTACTGCAGAATCTTCCTTTGGACTGGTGATATCTCACCCTCCAAGAAAGCTCTTGTTTCTTGGCATAATATGTGTCTCCCTAGGTGTGCTGGTGGTTGGAACATTAAGAATATGGAATTGTTGAATAAAGCAGCAGTGTGCAAGTTGCTGTGGGCCATCACCAATAAAAAAGACAAACTATGGGTGAGGTGGGTGGATAGCTATTATATGAAAGGAAGGGAAGTTGCTGATTTCAAATGTCCAAGTACCATGTCTTGGTCCCTTAAGAAAATCTTTGGCTGTTGGCACCTTATTGAGTCGGTTGGGGGATGGCAGGCAGTTGTCAAGAATGGAGCTTTCTCCATTAAGCTCATGTATCAGAGACTGAATGGTGTTCATAACAAGGTTGCCTGGAGAATAATTGTGTGCAATAACAAAGCTACACCTAAGAGTTTATTTGTGCTTTGGCTGGCTTTGTGGAATAGAATGCCCACTCTTGACAGGTTGCTGCAGTGGAAAATGGTTCATGTTAACTCTTGTCTGATGTGTGGTTCAACTGAGGAAACTGTAGATCACCTTTTCCTTAAATGTTCTGTTTCTAGTCAAGTGTGGCAGAAGGTGCTAGCTCTTCTTCATTTTAGTAGGCCTCCTGCTGGTTTTACAGAAGAGATACAGTGGATGATCAAAAGCAACAAGAAGGGAAGTGGAAGACATAAACTGCTGCTCATGTTCTTCTGAGAATGTACTTACACTATGTGGCTTAATAGAAATGATAAATTGTTCAACAATCATTGTAAAGATGCTGCTGTCTTGTTTAGAGAGGTTGTTTTTAGAGTTGCTGCTAGAGCTCCTACTGACCTTAGTGATCTGTTAACTAAGTTAAGCTGTAGGCAGGGGTTGCTGGTTAGCTTTAGCTGTTTTGGTTTTCTTGGCTTTGAGTTCAGTCCTGTAAGGCTTTGCCTTATTTCTTCCCTTTTGGTAATAAAATCACTTTAATTGCCAAAATAAAATAAAATAACCAATAATACAATATTATACGAAGTACTTTAGGAAAAGTTTCATTCAACAATATGGCGGAGTAAATATCCACATTACAACTAAATGGTTATAAAAAAAATATAATAAAAAACTATGAGTAGTTAAGAGTTTTTAATAGTTATACAACATACTAATTACAGAGTACATACCATATTTTCGTTAAATAACTTTTCAAGAAAATATTCTCGTAGTTAAATTTTTTCTAAAAGAATAGAGTAGTATTTGTATACTTATGTTATTTGAATTTTTTCCCACGGTCACATGATAGAGTTGGATACTTCATGTTTCTCAATTATAATTAAATAAATGCAACTTGCGGGCTTGTTGGACATCACACCTGCCCCACTAGTCATTTTAAAAATAAAAGCAAAACCCACATACTTTTCTTTCTTTGTCTCTCTCTTTCTTCATGATCCTTCTCCAATCATCCATGTAGGTGAAAAAACAGAATGGTGTCCTTCGATGAATCAAACAAAAATTCTCAAAAATGTCTATAAATATGCAAGATGTAACACATTGAGTCAGAGTCAGGCGATTTAGAGTTGAATCGAGTGATTTTTTTTATATTCAGTATTTTTTTCCGAAAAACATGGTGGGTCACTTGAAGTTTGCTTTCGTGCTGAGCATCTTAGAGGTAAATTTCCTATTAGTGATTATAAAGCTAGTAGTATTTTGAGAAAGTTCATTGTGATTTATGGGATTTATATAGACATTCTTTTTCATGTGGAGCTCATTATTTCTTAACTATAGTTGACGATTTCACTCATGTTGTGTTGGTCAATTTACTAGATAATAAACATAGGTTTTTTGCATTTTTATGAATTTTATCGCCATGGTTGATAGACAATTTTTCTCAAAAAATTTAAATTGTCCAAAGTGATAACGACACATAATTTAGTTGTTTACGTGATACTTTTTCCGCAACCGGAAATTTGTTTTTCTCTTCTTGTGTCGGTATACCACAAAAAAATGGGTGAGTGTAGACACCTACTTTTGTCCCCATTCCCGAAAGGGAAAGGTTCGATGATGAAAGCATAAATCTCCACTTGACAACGCATCTCCTATAAAATAACGAATCTCAATTCCCCTTTTCATTTCAATAGAAACCTGCTATTTATGGAAACCTGCTAAAAATAGTAACTGCCGTAATGGGCAGTTATTAAAAGTGGTAAGTCATAAAAGATAGAAACCTGTCAGAATTAGGTGTTGCACTCCAACATAAATCCTAAATGAGATAGAAAACTGCGAGAATCCTATTCCTAATATGATTCGGAAATAAGAGTTACGTATTAATTAAAATCCTAACGAGCCTAGAGTTCGTAACGGGCCCAGACGCATTCCGTCATGAAATTGATACGCACTAAAAGACTCGATTAAGTCTTAAACACTACGGATTTCAGGAATCCGAATATGACCAAGAAAACAGCCCAGACCCTATTTTCAACGCCTGGCTCTGGGCGCCGAAATCTTCGGCGCCCAGGCCTGGGCGCTGGAATTACCTGGGTACGTGTTTTTTCCTAATTCTTTGTGGATTAGAACTCTGCAATTCTATCTTTCCACGAACTCTTCCCTATAAATACAGCCCCAAATTTGACGTGAAGAAAAACACACAATTCATATTCTGAGTATTGACTCCAACCCTTAGCCTAAGCCTCACGCTGCGACATTGTTCACGCGTTCTGTCGCAAGCGATCCATAAATCGAACAGAACGTATCCTGTCCCATAATTTGAGATTCGTTAAATAAAAAGGAGAAATAGCAAAGTCAAAGTGGTTAGTTTTCTGAGAACCGTGACGCACCTCTCAAGGGTGCGTCGTAATGTGTCCCTTCTCGATGATTTAATTGCTTTCCTCGCCCTTTTTATGAACTGTTAAACTAACTAAATCTGATTGTTCTTCCACGCCTAACAAATATAATATCTTTGGGAAATTGGATTATCATGCTAGGTCCCTTAATGCTATTTAAATCAGATAATCGCGATCGATCTAGTATTATATGTTGCATATTGCTAAAATCAACTCAGATTAGTTTAATAGTTAACGCATGTCCCTTCAATTATTTATGTTGAGCTAGTAAGGATATCCTGCCTCTGGAGTTATCGAAGAGCGAGTACTCCTCTCGGTAGTTACAGTCCCCCGAACCCTTAATCTCTACCTTGCGGGTGTATGTTGAGAGATCCCCACACCAGGGATCACAAGGGAACCTACGGCCGTCGTGGTCAAACATAATTGCACTCCCTTTATGTCACGATAACCGGGTTTTGTCAGTTTTTCTCATTGTCGTTAAAAACTGAATGGCGACTCCTATATTACTAGTCGATTGGGTGTAAACTCACAGGAAATCCAATTACACTTGATTGAATAAAAAGAATCGTCACACCCACGAGGGACGAGGTCACGCATTAGACTCGTGCTTTTTCGACCCCCTCACAGTGGCGACTCCACCGGGGATAGTGAAGGAAATACTCGAGCTTGTAGGTAATCAAAATAGCCGAAGGGTGAAACGATCCTACCCCGCGTTTATTTCCCCATCAAGTTGGGACGACCTGAAAATCAGCATATTAATGTGAACGGACAGAACCGCAGAACGAATCTCGGCTCCCTCGGGAGTTGGGACTAAGGATACCTTTCTTCGCCAATAGGGGGGTGCATACGCCGCGCATGTTGCCCACTCGGTACGTGTGCAGGTAGTACACCTATCCCGAACCCAATCGCTCGCTCATTAGGTCCCTTTCGCCTGCATGCCCCCTTGGCTTGCACTTGCGGGTTGGCCTCTTGAGCGAAATTCGTCTGTTGAAGACACTACCTCAACCGGGGCATGTGTTGGATCTACGATAGAAGCGGTACCAAGCCAGGCGCAAATAACTACCTATAGAAGCCTATCATAAACTACATGACATGTTATTATCGCCTCATGATGAATATTAGTTATGTGTAGCGAAATATGTGATTGTGTGTGACAAACAATCCTAGAAAACCAACGACCTTAAAAATTGCCCAAACATTCATAGACTAATTTGCCAAAGAGTTATACCGAAATACGTGTTCCGCAAACCCGAATGATCACCACAAAAATAAGCGACGCTCGGGATGGCCTGTAACGAATCCCACAAACGCTGCAACGCGTAAAGGACGTTATTAGGCAAGCACGCAAATCGAAGTCGCATAAACAGAAGTAGACGCAAACAGAAAACGAGAACCAGCCAGGGACGCATTTTCAACGCCCCTGACTGGGCGCCAGAATTTCTCACGCCCCACGCTGGGCGCTGAAGTTGCTGCTTGGCCTTCTGGTCAGGCGCAGCAGCCTCGGTGCCCGCGCAAAAGGAAAATACGTAGCACAAAAAATGTTCGTAAAAAGAATTGCTACGAGGGAGTAAGAAAAGCACTCGATTTCAAAAGCGACTCGTAAAAAAAAAAAAATTAATAACTCTTTGCGTCGTTGTTAGGCCTCCTACGACGACAATGCTCGGCACTAAAAAACCGAACATGCTAACAATTATGAATGTCACATGGGCAAGTGTTTCGAAAATCCAAAGAATGACCAAAAGAAAAAAACTAAAAAGTGTACCAACAAAAGAAAGAGTGAAAAACCAATAGAGAGAGTCGAAGTCTAGACTAAGTAATGCTTGAAACTTTGGGAACCTAAACTTTAGCTTATCTTATGCCTAGGACTGGTCCTGCCACTTGGTGCCGATCAGGGAATCAACGGTTAGTGCGTCTCGATGATATATCGCCAACATCAGGTTTAGTGACTCCAAGCTCCGTCCGTCATCCCTCATTTCAAGGATCTCCGCTTCCCCAACCTCGATTCGCACCTTCAAACATGTCCATCGAAGATTTGCGAGACCAGATGGTCCAAATGACCCAACTTATGGGCCAATTGAAAATGGAAAATGAAGCTTTAACGGATGCACAAGCCAAAAATGACCTCGATAACGAGAAGAGGATTGAAAAAATGGTCCTACAGCAAACCATGGGGAGCAAATACTTCTCCCTCGATCCTGAACCTTTTCCTGGCAAACTACCAGAAAAGTTCAGTTCATCTGACTTACCAAAGTTCAAGGCCACGGACAATCCCCGTGATCATCTACTGAGCTTTGTGAATGCCATGAACTTGAAAGGCGTGGACAAGTCCATGTATTTACCTGCCTTTCCTTTGTCCTTGGAACCTGTGCCGCTCAAATGGTACTATCACCAGGACCCTAAGCTCTTCCCCACTTGGGAAGACTTTGTCAATATCTTCATCAAGCAATACTCGTCGAACATGGATTTCCAAGTCACCATGCGCGAGCTGAAAGTTCTCTTCCAAAAGAAAAATGAGGGTTTCACAACCTACTTTGCTAGATGGAGGGACCAGGCGGCCCAGCTAATCAATAGGCCTCCCGAAACAGAATTGGTCCAAAAATTCATTGACAACCTTGACCCGGCTTACAGACAACACCTTAGGTACCTGGGACTTGACACTTTCAAAAGAGTTTATGATGTGGGAATAAAGATCGAGGACGACCTCGCCAAAACCATACAAAGCAAACCCACATATAAAAACCACACCTATAATCGGGGTAACACATCCCAAGCCCAAGAAGTCCATGCTGTAGAAGAGACTCCCGCCCGAAGAAGCCCTAAAAGATGGGTCCGAGACCGAAAGTTTGCCCCACTCGGGTCGACTTTGGTACAAGCCTTTGAAAGACTAACCAATCAAGGAAAGTTGAGACCTATAGGCCCCACCCGTGACCCTCCTGTCAAGGGCAAATATTGGGTCGAAGGTACTTACTGCAAATTCCATCAAGGAAATGGGCATCACACTGAAAACTGCTGGAATCTAAAACATACGATCCAGGACATGATAGAGGATGAAGTGATACCTCTCCCTAACGTTGGCAAACCCAACAACAACAAGAGCCCACTCGGCTCTTGTCACATCTCTCTCGACCAACCAGAGAACTTCGATCCCACGGTGTACATCACGCCTCAAGGTGCACCACTCGCTGTGGTCCCTATGGATCGAATCGAGAGAGAAGTGTGCGGTGTGTGGGATGATGATGCTGAAGATATTTACCTATCTCAAGTGTCGGGCCAGGACTTCTTCACTGAAACTTGGCCCGGGTATGCTCTCATTGACACCACCCCTCAGGAGCCCGAGGTCGACAACCTCACCCGATCCGGAAGAATATACCAACCGGATATTCACCCACCTCCTATGGACGACATCCCAGTTAGGCAAACTCCTGAGAATGGACGACACGCCACCGTCGCAGAAGTCATTGAAAATCCTCTCTTGAAACAACTAAAAAGAACCAAGGCCGAGATTACCATTTGGGATCTCATGTGTACTTCAAAGGAACATCGCGAAAAGCTTATTCGCTCACTCGACCTCATCTCAGTACCTACATATATCACACCTGACTCATTGGTTAGCCATGTCACGAGAGACGCCGGAGAAAAGGCCATAGTTTTCACTGATAAAGACTTGCCCAAAGAGGGGGGTGCTCACAATAAAGCCCTTTATCTAGTGGTTGGATGCAAAGGACAAAACATCCCCCTAGCGATCGTAGATAATGGTTCGGCGGTTAATGTCTGCCCATTGCGTACCGCCCATTGCTTGGGGCTAGGAAACGATGACTTCCAAACCTCCACGCAAGGGGTACGAGCTTATGATAACTCCCGAAGGCCTGTATTGGGAAAAATCAACCTTACCATAAAAACCGGGCCTGTGGCACGCACCACGGAGTTTCAAATAATCGACATCAAGCCCACTTTCAACCTCCTCTTGGGGCGACCTTCGGCTCCATGACTTTGGAGGTGTGGCTTCTACCTTGCACCAAATGGTTAAACTTAACCATAATAGGGTAATACTAGATATCTGCGCCCCTCCTCTCGACGTCAGTTGTACTATGGTTGGAACGGCCGAAACTGCGGACGACCTTTACGGTTTTCAAATGGAAGAAACAATCCAGTTCATTGAAGACTATGATCCAGCATTCCTAGACCCGCATGCATCCCGGGTCATCCCTAGAATGCTGCTAGCTCAAGGTTATTTCCCAGGAACCCCATTGGGCATAAGGAAGAAGGAATGCACATTCCATCCTTTACCCAACAAATCTACTCCCTTTGGCTTAGGCTATGAACCAACGGAGGAAGATATTGCTGACCGCCTGTCTGGGCTACGCCTTAACAAAGCCAAGCAAACCACCCTCCTTCCCCCGTATCAAAGAACCCTTAACGGGATGTTCGTCCGGGAAGGAGAAGAACACCCATGCTGTGATTTCCCTGAACCCTTCGTTCAGGATGGCTTGCTAAAACCCGGATTTGAAATTTTCCATGACTGCCACACCTTGGATGAGGCACCCCACCTCACCAAGACTAAAACAGCTGAAATATTGGACAACCAGGCTCTATGGACATTGTTTAACGAATCGAGGCCTATGGAGAACGAGACTGTGATGACTACCCTAGCTTACAAGACGAAGGTTTCGATCCAACCCGGTTAATCTCTCCTGCATCCACACTAGAAGAGGCCGAGAACGGATGGGTGAAGACATATCAGTGGGTCAATGCAAAAGGAATGGAATTCAAGATGAGTACCGGTGAAGGACCGAATGAAGTTTTATGAGACTAAACCCCAGGCTTGAGCCACATAGAGCACCATTAGTAAAAAGCGCCTAGTAGTTCTTTAGATTGGTAGAAAAAATAATAGAGACTTTAGATGGTCCTAAGGCCCCTTAGAATATAGGTCAGTTTTATTTCAGTGTGTTTTCCTTACTTTCCGAATCAATAAAGGCGTAATATTTCTCCTAAATTTTTTTATTCTAACACTAAATAAAGCACCAAATGTACTTGCAAAATACAAAAATAAAGAGGCGGCCCACTCTAGGCCCAACAAACAAAGCCCACTCGGTTTTGAAATATGCCATGGAAGCCAATTCCCGAAACCCACAAAATAAACCGCACCATCCCATTCATATCCCCAAAACATAAAAGTCTACCAGTGTAACCATAAAAATCAACCCATACAACCCAAAGAAGTCAAAGGAAATCAAAAACGAAAGCAAATGTTGCTTAAAAGGGGAATTAATAAAATATAACCCCCACCAATCCTTCAAAAACGACACGCACCTCAACCCACCTCAAAATCCTACACAAGGATCTTCATAACTTCCGCACCCTAACTCCATTTTCAAAACTGTTTCGAGTCACGAATAGAAAAAATTAATCCGGACAAAAATGCATTTCACGCTAACAGCCAAAAAAGCCTCCAAAATAGCCTCAAAATTGATTTTAAATACAAACAAAATCAAAGCACTAAAAAAGGGAAAAAAGAAATAAACGCAAGAACACGTGAAGCAAAGCGTCAAAATTGACCGCCAGAAATCATTTTCAGCGCCCAGGGCTGGGCGCCGAAATTTCTGACGCCCCAGCCTGGGCGTTGAAACTCTCTGCCTGCCAAAATTTTCTTTTCAGAAGTGCTCGTCATTTTATCTGCACACAACGGAAAAATAACGATCACTTGGGGGGTACAGTACGTATCCAAATAGGCTTACCAAAAATATAGCCGAATTTCATTTTTACGCGACTTATGGCAAAAAACGGCAGATGAAAATAATGATAATACTTCACTCATTGGATCGATTAAGTAATATGCTTCCACCTCAGGGCATATCCACCGAAATCCGGCATACTAGAACTTATTCTAAGCTAGAACTACGCGCGACCTGATTCTTACAAGATACGTAGGCAATCCTTACTAAGGATTCGGTCCAATAAAAAAAAACATATTCTTCGTGCAAAAAGTGTTAGACATATAAAAACATAAAAAAGAGGAGAGACAAAAATAAATGAAAATGAAAAATAAAAATATGCCTTTATTGAAAAAAATAATAAGAAGGAAAACAAAGTGCTAAGAATAAAAACAAACACAACCGAAATAAATAAAGGGCACCTACACCCTAGCAAGAACTACACTACTCTAGTTCTTCCGGATCATCAAATAAAGTCTTGTAGAGGGCAATGTTCGCAGGATCCACCCCCACAGTCTTCTGCGCTGCCCCAATATCAATCTCCATAAGAACCGGCTCCTAGACACTAACTTCCAAAGATGCCAAGGCTTCAGAAACATTCTCAGTTATAGCCCGCTCAGCCTCAAGGGCACAAACAATGGTGGGAGAAGGATTATTAACATCAACTAGACTAGCCACTGTTTCAACAGGCGGCTGAGCCTTCCTAACCCATACATTGTTCCGGCGACGATCTCCGCGAGAGCTTGCATTTCTTTTAACAACAGCAGGCCCCTTCATGTTAGGCATCTTTTTAGGCCTGAAACTGAAACGGGGAGGAACTTCCTTTCGCTTTCGATCAGGACGAGCTTTCACAGTGTTAATACTATAGGTACGGGGTTTGGCAGAATCAGGACCCTCATACTTAACACGAATACGAGGTATCAAAAGCTCAGCCGGCTCCCCATTACGAGCCTCGACCCTCACATCTTTATCATCGGAGCTCATCCACAACTTGTAGTTTTCAGAAAGACCCACAAAGCCATTTGTAGCTACCGCCCAACGCGGGAGACCATCATAATACTTAGCCCACGCTAGAACCCGTGTTTGTGAAAAGGCCGCTACCTTAGGTGGTACCGTATCAGAAAAGGGGATAGTCTGCCTTAAACCATATTGACGCATGACTCGGTAAGGGAAAATATAAATGGGACAAGATAGCCCCAACAAGAAAACATAAACCGATACATCAGAACCCCCCGTCATAGTAGTCAAACCCCACCACGGTACCACCCACTTAATAGAACAGATGCCATAAGTAAAAAAGGAGGTCCATTCGGCCTCGTCCTGGCCTTGGTGCAAGTATTTTCGGTTACCCAAGGCTATAGGGCGATAATGTTTAGGATCGGCAGGAGCTTCCAAAAGTCTAAGCCGTTCCACGAGCCAAATCTGCAAAAAATGGGCACGATCAAAAAAATAATTATAATAAAAGAAAACGGTTCTTGGGGCGCAGTTTCAACGCCTAGGAACAGGCGCCGAAAATTCCAGCGCCCAGCCCTGGGCGCTGAAACTCATTGTGTACGCAAAAAAAAAAGAGGTGTATACGTGCGCAAGGAAAAATCGATTACCTGCAGTAATAGGGGGCTTCCCTTAAAATGTTCAGATTTGGCATCCTTCTTCAGCTCATCCGCACTCAGCAAAGTCTCGGCAACAACCAACGGCATAATAGAATAGCAACTTTCCATCTGGCTAATCAAGGGGATCAACCTTATGTCACCGAACGCACCATTGTCATTCGACAGCAAATAGTGATTCAACAAGCAAAATACAAGGGCTCGAATATTCAATTTCTGTTCGGTCCTATTCTTACTAGGCCTAAAGTGATGTTTTACAAGTTTTGCCAAATTGACCTCATCACCTACAACTTCAGCAAGCATGTTAGCATCTAGTCCTAGGAAATCCCCTATGGTTGTTTTACTCTCTTCAATAGTGCCAGGAGTGGCAGGGGTAGCATTAGTAGGATAACCAAGGATCGCAGCAAATTCATCTGGCAAAGGACATATTTCGTTGCCCCGAAAGGCAAAAACATGATGATCGGAGTCCCAAAAGCTTAGGGCAGCATGCAGAAAGTTATAATCAATGTTAATTTGTTGTAAGCCTAAAAGTGCCTCTAAGTGGTATTCTTTTAACGAAGCCTTTTCTGTGGGAGTAAGGGACCGTAGCCAACGCCTAACAGTCCGTTGGAGTGAGAAAGTAGGGATCGACATGGCAAAAGCAATGAGTAATTAAAACACAGCAAAAAAGAGAGAAAGAAATCGAGAGTGGTGGAAAATAGGGACGTATCTAGCCCCTATATATAGCTGGACGCACCCAGTGACATCCTGATCCCATTCGGAAACGTGTTAGGAAATCCGAAAGTCAAATATCACCAGGAAAAGATTTTCAGCGCCCACGGCTGGGCGCCGAAATGTTTAACGCCTAGCCTTGGGCGCCGGAAATGCAGCCCAAGGCCCAGATTTCACAAAACGCGGAACAGGAAAGGACTTAAGACCGTGTTGCTAAACACGAGGCCCTATTGCAAGTAGGATCAAGCCCAAAGCACCTTTAGCTCCCAAATAAACAAATATAAACATTAAAACTTGGTCGAAACTTAGACTTGTCTCAGGAAATGCTTATGTACACTTTTCAAATCAAAATAAATATCATGGTCATTCTTCGAAACACCAAAAATGTGTGTCGTTAAGTCGTTGGTCTCCCAAATAAAAAATGTTTGTCTGTCGAAGGATCATTCCGGGCCAAGCTAAAACCGGATGTCGCCTGAAAACTGAAGTCGCACTCCACGGCTTCGCTAAAGTAG
Source organism: Spinacia oleracea (assembly GCF_020520425.1). Classification (NCBI taxonomy): domain Eukaryota; kingdom Viridiplantae; phylum Streptophyta; class Magnoliopsida; order Caryophyllales; family Amaranthaceae; genus Spinacia; species Spinacia oleracea. Next base: position 60,071,064 of record NC_079488.1, on the reverse strand, counting down.
CACACTACTATAAAAGGTCACTCGCACATACGAGCATGACCCCAAACATGGTTACAAGATGCGAAAAACGACCGACGAGCCCCAATGCTTGGGGGCTCGCGAAAAAATATAATCCAACAAGGAGCGCACAATCAAAATCACATTCCCGGACTACGCCATACACCATCTCATGTTTGGATATCTCAAAAAAAAGAGTGCAGGTTCGACCTCAGAGAAGGGTCGTCATTGACACTTATGCATGGTCCTCTGATCAAAGACCAAGTAGTGGCAAAAATCGAGCCGTAAAGACTAGCTCAAAACCACGAAAGCAGACGGTCGCAAGACAAAGGTCCGTCTAAACCCGTTGTCAACCCACGTTCAGGTTACAACTAAATCCGAGCATCCCTCGAAAGAATTCGCTCTTGCAAGAATAAATAAAAGAAATTCTCAAAAAAATAAATCACAATGAACAAAAAATAGAGACTTGCCCACCTCAATCAGGCAAGATCGCGCCGCGAACCACGCAAGTTCCAAATCAAGGAAAAAACGAATTCAGGGATGTCCACCCTTAGCGGACAGGGCTCGCCCACCTTCAGCGGGCGGGGTCTGCATCACTAGCCGCGCAGGTCCTCAGATTTCCAAAAAATGAAATTTTTAAAAGTCAAAAATGAAACAGGCTCGCCATCTTCAGCCGGCGGGGTCTACGTCACAAACCACGTAAGTCCTTATTTTCAAAAAGCACAAACAAATTTCAAAACAGATTCGTCCACTTCTATCGGACGGGGTGTCCACCCTTAGCGGACAGGCTCGCCATCTTTAGCCCGCGGGGTCTGCGTCACTAACCGCGCAGGTCCTTAGTCGCTGCAGCGATAACTTTCTTTGGTTTTCCGTTTTTCCCAAAAACGATGTGAGTAGCCTTTGGTTTTCAGTTTTTCCCAAAAACGATGTGAGTAGCTTTTGGTTTTCCGTTTTTCCCAAAAACGATGTGAGTAGCTTTTGGTTTTCCGTTTTTCCAAAAAAGAGCGATGTGAGTAGTTATTGGTTTTCCGTTTTTTCCAAAAAAAGAGCGATGTGAGTAGCTTTTGGTTTTCCGTTTTTTCCAAAAAAAAGCGATGTGAGTAGTTTTCCCTTTTTTCCAAAATTTAAAAGATTGGTTTTCCGTTTTTCCAAAAAAAGAACGATGTGCTGGATTTTCTTTCGTTTTACGTCCCATAAAAACAAGGGGGTTTTCTCGTTTAGCTAACCCTGAAAATGAGAATCTTTAAAAACATTTTTACCTCGTGGTTGGGCTTGGCCAGGCCCAATTACACTTTATAGCTTTGATTTCGAAAACATCTGTAGTTACTCCGAATGACAAAGTGAGGGAGTTTCTACGCCTCTTTAGATACTTCCAATGACAAAGTGAGGGAGTATTCTATAATATCCGTTGACAAATCCCAATGACACGTGAGGGATGTGTCGACATTTCAAGTGATGACCCTTAAGTCAAATGTTATCACTCGGGGGCTCGTGAGACCCTCGCAAAACAGGTCACATACACCATGGCTTGTGTGACGCACTCCGTCTAGTACTTTGACCATCTTTTGTCAAAGTGGGGGCTAACTGGGGGCTAACTGTAGACACCTACTTTTGTCCCCATTCCCGAAAGGGAAAGGTTCGATGATGAAAGCATAAATCTCCACTTGACAACGCATCTCCTATAAAATAACGAATCTCAATTCCCCTTTTCATTTCACTAGAAACCTGCTATTTATGGAAACCTGCTAAAAATAGTAACTGCCGTAATGGGCAGTTATTAAAAGTGGCAAGTCATAAAAGATAGAAACCTGTTAGAATTAGGTGTTGCACTCCAACATAATTCCTAAATGAGATAGAAAACTGCGAGAATCCTATTCCTAATATGATTCGGAAATAAGAGTTACGTATTAATTAAAATCCTAACGAGCCTAGAGTTCGTAACGGGTCCAGACGCATTCCGTCATGAAATTGATACGCACTAAAAGACTCGATTAAGTCTCAAACACTACGGATTTAAGGAATCCGAATCTGACCAAGAAAACAGCCCAGACCCTATTTTCAACGCTTGGCTCTGGGCGCTGGAATTACCTGGGTACGTGTTTTTTCCTAATTCTTTGTGGATTAGAACTGCAATTCTATCTTTCCACGAACTCTTCCCTATAAATACAGCCCCAAATTTGACGTGAAGAAAAACACACAATTCATATTCTGAGTATTGACTCCAACCCTTAGCCTAAGCCTCACGCTGCGAAATTGTTCACGCGTTCTGTCGCAATCGATCCATAAATCGAACAGAACGTATCCTGTCCCATAATTTGAGATTCGTTAAATAAAAAGGAGAAATAGCAAAGTCAAAGTGGTCAGTTTTCTGAGAACCGTGACGCACCTCTCAAGGGTGCATCGTAATGTGTCCCTTCTCGATGATTTAATTGCTTTCCTCGCCCTTTTTATGAACTGTTAAACTAACTAAATCTGATTGTTCTACCACGCCTAACAAATATAATATCTTTGGGAAATTGGATTATCATGCTAGGTCCCTTAATGCTATTTAAATCAGATAATCGCGATCGATCTAGTATTATATGTTGCATATTGCTAAAATCAACTCAGATTAGTTTAATAGTTAACGCATGTCCCTTCAATTATTTATGATGAGCTAGTAAGGATATCCTGCCTCTGGAGTTATCGAAGAGCGAGTACTCCTCTCGATAGTTACAGTCCCCCGAACCCTCAATCTCTACCTTGCGGGTGTATGTTGAGAGATCCCCACACCAGGGATCACAAGGGAACCTACGGCCGTCGTGGTCAAACATAATTGCACTCCCTTTATGTCACGATAACCGGGTTTTGTCAGTTTTTCTCATTGTCGTTAAAAACTGAATGGCGACTCCTATATTACTAGTCGATTGGGTGTAAACTCACAGGAAATCCAATTACACTTGATTGAATAAAAAGAATCGTCACACCCACGAGGGACGAGGTCACGCATTAGCCTCGTGCTTTTTCGACCCCCTCACAGTGAGTTGAAAGAAAACATAAACATATTTTGAATATTGCTTGGGCTTTGAGATTTCAAGCAAAATTGCATATCTATCTTTGGGGGGAGTGTGTCTTAGCTTCAGCACATTTAATCAATCGTACCCCTTCCCCATTGTTAAATAATAAAACCCCATTCGAGACCCTATTTGACTTCCCACCTTCCTATAATGCCATTCACACATTTGGTTGCTTATGTTTTGGTCACAATAGAAAAACAAAGGGGATTAATTTGAAAGTAGGAGTCGAGAGTGTGTTTTCTTGGGGTATCCTTTTGGTAAAAAGGGATGGTTGGTCTTTTATCTTGACACAAAGGGATTTTTCGTGTCTCGAGATATTAAGTTTTTTGAGGAAGTTTTTCCGTTTAATGACCTGGATGATGTGAATATTGAGCCCTACATTATTGTCCTATTTGTTAGTGAGGATGAAGTTAATTAATATTTCTCTTTACATACTAGTCCAGTTAATGTTTGCATACCTGATTTGTTGCGCACTAACTTCATCGCACCAAACACTTTAAATAAGCTCATTTATGAGGAAGTATTAAATGAGCCAGTTGATGAGGAAGTATCCCCTGGTACACCTTGCCTCTCCATTACTTCACCTTCTCACGAGTGGGCCGCCCAAAAAGAAACTCCAGCCACAACCCACCCAGAACTAAATACACTACAACCTAGTCCATACACACGCAGCAGACCACTACCATTCCAGGTGCTACAGTTAACAAGGAGACCCGAAATGCAAATTTGGGTCGTGGTCTAAGGGACAAATGTCCTCCGTCTTGGATCCGAGATTATGTTACTAACACAATTTGTACTGAAAGTCCATTTCCATCTACCTTGTCTCCATATCGCTCCTCATGTACTCCTTATCCTATAACACATTATATTAATTGCAACAATTTCTCTGTAAATTACCGTAAGTTTTTGGAAGCTATTATTTCCGAGAAAGATCCAAAGTCATTCAGGGAGGCAATGCAGGATGAGGGATTGAAGAAATCTATGCAGGAAGAAATACGAGCCTTGGAAGATAATGAGACATGGACTTTAGAGGAACTTCCTCTAGGAAAACGCTCTTTGGGAAGCCAATGGGTTTATAGAACCAAATTTTTCTCAAGCGGGGATGTTGAACGTCTCAAATCTAGATTGGTTGTTTTTCGAAATCACCAAAAAGAAGGTATTGACTATATGAAACATTTGCTCTAGTTGCTAAGATGACCACTATTCGTGCTTTTCTTGCCATAGCTGCATCAAAAAATTGGGAACTCCATGAAATGGATGTTCATAATGCTTTCCTTCATGGTGATCTAGAAGAAGAAGTTTACATGAAATTACCCCCCTGGTTTGTGTGCTCTAACCCAAAGTTGGTATGTCGTTAACGCAAATCCTTGTACGGATTGAAACAAGCTCATAGTGTTGGTTTGAAAAGTTAGTTCATGCTCTTAAGACATTTGGCTTCCTTCAGTCCTATTTCGACTACTCTTTATTTACATTCACTAAAGGGACTGTGCAATTGAATGTCTTAGTTTATGTTGATGATCTTATTATTTCAGGGAACGTGTAGACACCTACTTTTGTCCCCATTCCCGAAAGTGAAGGTTCGATGATGAGAACATAAATCTCCACTCGGCAACGCATCTCCTATAAAATAATGAATCTCAAATCACCCTTTTATTTCAGCCAAAGCTACTATTTATAGAAACCTGCTAAGAATAGTAACTGCCGTAAAAGGTAGTTGTTAAAAGTGGAAAAGTCATAAAAGATAGAAACCTGTCAGAATTAGGTGTTGCACTCCAACATAAATCCTAAAAGAGATAGAATTTACATTCCTGGTATAATTCGAAAATAAGAGTTATGTATTAATTAAATTCCTAACGAACCTAGAGTTCGTAACGGGCCCAGACGCATTCCTTCATAAGTTAATACGCACTAAAAGACTCGGATAAATCTCAAGAGCTCCGTGTTCTAAGAGTCCAAATCTGATAAAGAACTCGGCCCAGATCCCATTTTCAACGCCTGGATCTGGGCGCTGAAAATGCTTGGGGCCGTTTTATCTCCGGATTCTTTTTGGATTCGTATCTTAAAATCTATCTTTCCACACACCCTTTTTCTATAAATACAGCCTCAAAACCGACGTGAAAAAGAACACACAATTGCATAACCCGAGTATTGACTCTAGCCTTAAGCCTAAGCCTCACGCTGCGAAATTGATCCGGCGTTCTGTCGCAATCGACCCAAAAGTCGAACAGAACGCATCCTGCCCCTTGTAGCTTGATGAATTAAGCCTAAATACTGGAACATTGCTTAGAAACCCGAGATTCGTTAAATAAAAGGAGAAATAGCAAAGCCAAGTGGTTAGTTTTCTGATAACCATAACGCACCTCTCAAGGGTGCGTTGTAATGTGTCCCTCATATGATTTAAGCGCTTTCATCACCCTTTTATAAAATTGTCAAACTATTAAATTGATTTATCTATCACGCCTAATAAGATAATACCTTGGACAATTGAATTATCATGCTAGGTACCTTAAATCAATCTAAATAAGATAATCACGATCGATTTAGTATTATGTGTTGCATATTGCTAAAATCAATTCAGAATAGTTGAATAGTTTAACGCATATCCCTTCAATTATTTATGCTGAGCTAGTAAGGATAACCTGCCTCTGGAGTATTATCGATAAGCACTCCTCTCGGTAGCTACAGTCCCTCGAACTCTCAATCTCTGCCCTGCGGGTGTACGCTGAGTGATCCCCACACCAGGGATCACAAGGGAACCTATGGCCGTCGTGGTCGAACATAATTTCACTCCCTTTATGTCACGATAACCGGGTTTTGTCATTTTTTCTCATTGTCGTTAAAAACTGAATGGCGACTCCTATATTACTAGTCGATTGGGTGTAAATTCACATGAAATCCAATTACACTTGATCTGACAACGTCACGCCCACGAGGGACGAGGTCACGCATTAGCCTCGTGATTTTTCGACCCCCTCACAGTGGCGACTCAACTGGGGATGTTAATGAAATACTCGTGCTCGTAGGTAATCAAAATAGCCGAAGGGTGAAACGATCCTACCCCGCGTTTATTTCTTTATCAAGTTGGGACGACCTGAAAATCAGCATATTGATGTGAACGGACAGAACCGCATAACGAATCTTGGCTCCCTTGGCATGTTTCATCTCGGGAGTTGGGAATATGGATACCCATCGCCACCCGGGGGGTGCAAACGCTTCGAATGTTGTCCACTCGGCACTTTCGCTAGTAGTATACCTGTCCCAAACCCAATCGCTCGCCCATTAGGTCCCTCTCATTGGTGCATGCCCCCTTGGCTTACATCGTGATTGGCTTCTTGGGACTAAATTCGCTCGTGAATACACTACCTCGACCGGGGCATGTGTTGGATCGACGATAGAAGCGGTACCAAGCCGGCGCAAATATTACCCAGAGAAGCCTATCATAAACTACGTGACATATTATTTTGTTTCATGTTGTAATGTTAGTTGTGTGTAGCGAATTATGTGATTGTGTGTGACAAATAATGCTAGAAAACCAACGACCCTAAAAATTTCCCAAACATTCATAAACACCAATTGGCTAAAGAGTTATGCCAAAATACGTGTTCCGCAACCCCGGGCGATCGCCACAAAAATAAGCGACGCGTAGGACGGCCTGTAACGGATTCCACAATGCTGCACAACGCGTAAAGGACGTTATTAGGCAAGCACGCAAAATTAAATCGTATATACGAAAAAAGGATACGCGAACAGAATACGAGTACCAGTCAGGGACGCATTTTCAGCGCCCCTGGCTGGGCGCCAATCATTTTCAACGCCCAGAGCTGGGCGCTGAAGTTGCTGCCTGGCCTCTTGGTCAGGCACAACAACCTCGGTACCCGCGCATAAAATATACGTAGCAATAAAAAAATTTCGTAACAAATTTGCTATGAGGACATATAAAAAAAGGCACTCGATTCTAAGAACGACTTATAAAATAAATAACTCCTTTGTGTCGTTGTTAGGCTTCCTGTAACGACAATGTTCGGCACCAAAACCGAGCATGCTAATTAAAATAACTTTGAATGTCACATGAGCAAATGTTTCGAAAATCCAAAGAAGGACCAAAAGAAGAGCCAAAAGTGTAGAAAGAGAATAGAAAACCAATAGAAAGAGTCAGAAGTCTAGACTAAGTAATGCTTAACTTTGGGCCTAAACTTTAGCTTATCTTATGCATAGGGCTGGTTCTGCCACTTGGCGTCGATCTGAAAATCAAAGGTTAGTACGTCTCGAAGCTACATCACCAACACAAGGTCTAGTAACTCCAAGCTCCATCCGTCATTCCCCCTTTCAAGGATCTCCGCTTCCTCAACCTCGGTTCGCACCCTCAAACACGTCCATGGAAGAATTACGAGACCAAATGGTCCAAATGACCCAACTTATGAATCAATTGAAAATGGAAAACGAATCCTTAGCAGCTGCGCAAGCCAAAAATGACCTCGATAACGAGAAGAAGATCGAAAAAATGGTTCTGCAGCAGACCATGGGGAGCAAGTATTTCTCCCTCGATCCTAAACCTTTTCCTGGCAAACTACCGGAAAAGTTCAGTTCATCTGACTTACCAAAGTTCAAAGCCACGGACAATCCCCGTGATCATCTCTTGAGCTTTGTGAATGCCATGAACTTGAAAGGTGTGGACAAGTCCATGTATTTGCCTACCTTTCCTTTGTCCTTGGAACCTGTGCCACTCAAATGGTACTACCACCAGGACCCCAAGCTCTTCCCCACTTGGGAGGACTTTGTTAATGTCTTCGTCAAGCAATACTCGTCAAACATGGATTTCCAAGTCACCATGCGCGAGTTGGAAGTCCTCTTCCAAAAGAAAAATAAAGGTTTCACGACCTACTTTGCTAGATGGAGAGACCAAGCGGCCCAACTAATCAATAGGCCTCCTAAAACTGAATTGGTCCAAAAATTCATTGACAACCTAGACCTAGCTTATAAACAACACCTTAGGTACTTGGGCCTTGATACCTTCAAAAGGGTTTATGATGTAGGAATAAATATCGAGGATGACCTTGCAAAATCAGTACAAAGCAAGCCTGGATACAAAAATAACACCTACAACAGGGGCCACACGCCTCAAGCCCAAGAGGTCCACGCCGTAGAGGAAACCCCAACCCGAAGGAGCCCTGGAAGGTGGACCCGAGATCGAAAGTTTTCCCCACTTGGGTCGACTCTGGTACAAGCCTTCCAAAGACTAACCAATCAAGGAAAGCTAAGGCCCATAGGCCCCACACCCGACCCTCCATTCAAAAACAAATATTGGGTCGAGGGCACGTATTGCAAATTCCATCAAGGAAATGTGCACGATACTGAAAACTGCTGGAATCTAAAAAACTAACCAACTGGGATATGATAGAGGATGAAGTAATACGTCTCCCTAACGTTGGCAAACCCAACAACAACAAGAGCCCACTCGGTTCTTGTCACATCTCTTTCGATCAACCAGAAAATAAAAACTTTGACGCTACGGTGTATATTACGCCTCAAGGTGCACCACTGGCCATGGTCCCTATGGATCAAATCGAGAGAGAAGTGTGCGGTGTGTGGGATGATGATGCGGAAGATGTCTACTGTAGACACCTACTTTTGTCCCCATTCCCGAAAGGGAAGGTTCGATGATGAGAACATAAATCTCCACTTGGCAACGCATCTCCTATAAAATAACGAATCTCAATTCCCCTTTTCATTTCACCCGAAACCTGCTATTTATAGAAACCTGCTATTTATGGAAATCTGCTAAAAATAGTAACTGCTGTAATGGGTAGTTGTTAAAAGTGGCAAGTCATAAAAGACAGAAACCTGTCAGAATTAGGTGTTGCACTCCAACATAAATCCTAAATGAGATAGAAATTGCGAGAGAATCCTGTTCCTAATACGATTCGAAAATAAGAGTTACGTATTAATTAAAATCCTAACGAACCTAGAGTTAGTAACGGGCCCAGATGCATTCCATCATAAAATTAATACGCACTAAAAGACTCGATTAAAGTCTCATACACTCCGGATTCTAAGAATCCTAATCTGACAAAGAAACGGCCCAGACCCTATTTTCAACGCCTGGCTCTGGGCGCCGAAATCTTCGGCGCCCAGCCCTGGGCGCTGAAATTACCTGGGTCGTGTTCTTTCCTAATTCCTCGTGGATTAGAGTTCTACAATTCTATCTTTCCACGAACTCTTTTCTATAAATAGGGCCCTAAGTTTGACGTGAAAACAACCCAACACACAATTATTATTCTGAGTATTGACTCTAAACCCCTAAGCCTAAGCCTCACGCTGCAAAACTGATCACGCGTTCTGTCGCAATCGATCCAAACATCGAACAGAACGTATCCTGTCCTATAATTTGAGATTCGTTAAATAAAAGGAGAAATAGCAAAGTCAAAGTGGTTGGTTTTCTGAGAACCGTGACGCACCTCTCAAGGGTGCGTCGTAATGTGTCCCTCTTCCATGGTTAATTGCTTTCCTCGCCCTTTTATGAATTGTTAAACTAATTAAATCTGATTGTTCTATCACACCTAATAAAGATAATATGTTGGGAAATTGGATTATCATGCTAGGTCCCTTAAAACCATCAAAATCAGATAATCGCGTTCGATCTAGTACTATATGTTGCATATTGTTAAAATCAACTCAGATTAGTTTAATAGTTAACGCATGTCCCTTCAATTATTTATGCTGAGCTAGTAAGGATATCCTGCCTCTGGAGTTATCGAAGAGCGAGTACTCCTCTCGGTAGTTACAGTCCCCCGAACCCTCAATCTCTACCTTGCGGGTGTATGTTGAGAGATCCCCACACCAGGGATCACAAGGGAACCTACGGCCGTCGTGGTCAAACATAATTGCACTCCCTTTATGTCACGATAACCGGGTTTTGTCAGTTTTTCTCATTGTCGTTAAAAATTGAATGGCGACTCCTATATTACTAGTCAATTGGGTGTAAACTCACAGGAAATCCAATTACACTTGATTTGACAAAAAGAAACGTCACACCCACGAGGGACAAGGTCACGCATTAGCCTCGCGCTTTTTCGACCCCCTCACAGTGGCGACTCCACTGGGGATAGTGAAGGAAATACTCGTGCTCGTAGGTAATCAAAATAGCCGAAGGGTGAAGCGATCCTACCCCGCGTTTATTTCCCTATCAAGCTGGGACGACCTGAAAATCAGCATATTAATGTGAACGGGCAGAACCGCATAACGAATCTTGGCTCCCTCAGGGAGTTAGGACTGAGGATACCCATCGCCGACCGGGGGGTGCATACGCTTCGAATGTTGTCCACTCGGCACTTTCGCTAGTAGTACACCCGTCCCAAACCCAATCGCTCGCCCATTAGGTCCCTCTCATTGGTGCATGCCCCCTTGGCTTACATCGTGATTGGCCTCTTGGGAGAAATTCGTCTGTTGAAGGCACTACCTCGACCGGGGCATGTGTTGGATCTGCGATAGAAGCGGTACCAAGCCAGGCGCAAATACCACCCATAGAAGCCTATCATAAACTACATGACATATTATTATTTTGCCTCATGGTGTAATGTTAGTTATGTGTAGCGAATTATGTGATTGTGTGTGACATATAATGCTAGAAAACCAACGACCTTAAAAATTTCCCAAACATTCATAAACCAATTGGCCGAAGAGTTATACCAAGATACGTGTTCCGCAAGCCCGAACGATCGCCACAAAAATAAGCGACGCTCGGGAGGGCCCGTAACGAATCCCACAAACGCTGCACAACGCGTAAGGACGTTATTAGGAAAGCACGCTAAATCAAAGTCGCATAAACAAAAAATAGACGTGAACAGAAAACGAGAACCAACCAGGGGTGCATTTTCAACGCCCCTGGCTGGGCGCCAAAATTTCTCACGCCCTACGCTGGGCGCTGAAGTTGCTGCCTGGCCATTTGATTAGGCGCAGCAGCCTCGGTGCCCGCGCATAAATAAAATATACGTAGCAAAAAAAAACTTTTCGTAAAAATCGCTGCAAGGGCGTATAAAAAGGCACTCGATTCTAAAAGCGACTTAAAAAAAAAAATATAACTCTTTGTGTCGTTGTTAGGCCTCCTATGACGACGATGTTCGGCACCAAAACCGAGCATGCTAATTAAAATAACCTTGAATGTCACATGGGCAAAGTATTCAAAAAATGATGTTCGAATAAAGTTTTCAAAGAAAAAAATAATGTTCAAATGAAAAATAAGTAAATCCGAGTCTAGACTAGGCTATGCCAAAGTACAATCTAAATCCTAAGTCTTAGTTGTCTTATCCATAAGAATTGGTCCTAATGCTTGGTGTCGTTTTGCAAGAATATATTATAGTATTTGCAAAATGGAAACAGTCACATTCTGAAAATCATTCCTCCATAGTCGCACAACCCCCAAAGTGAACCTAAGGTGTCAATACCATTAGCAACAATTAATGGCCTCAAGGCTTATGATCACATTGGGTCACGACTATCATAGTCCTCTCCAGCCACTCGCTCCTTGAAATACTCCTTAAGTACGGACTAAAAGATTTTCTATAAATGCAACATGACAAACCATGAAAATACTCAAATCGGCATGCCATAAGGCTACCATTGGGGTAAAGCAATACACACTAAGAGGGAAGCCGCACTAATGATTCTAGTCTTGTAAAAGTGGAAATTCGATCTCCCCAACTAACTACCTTGCCAACATTAAGCGAAATGGCGCAGGAAAAATGAACACCCAAGGGTTAAAATCTAAAGTGTCAACCAACGAAAGTTATGTTCCAATTAGCCTAAGTCTAAGAGTTGCTTGGTCAAGTATTATAGGCTTACGCCACGTCATCATTTTGAGTCTAGGCCACCTCCTTGTATTCATACACGGGTTATAATCAGAAAGATTAATGAAAGTTCGAGTCTAAATCACAACTTCCAATTAAATCCCAGAAACTGGAATTTGAAAATAAGCAAAAAAAAAGTTATTTTCGATGCAAATCTTTCGTTAAATTTCAGTAAGGTAAAAACAAGATTTCGAATCTACGCTATTTGCACATTTTAAGAAACGACTAAATACGCTTGCAAAGTAAGACGATTTAAAGGTCCACCCTAGGCCTACTAAAGCTAAAGGTCCACTCTAGGCCTACCAAAGTTAAAGGTCCACTATAGGCCTACCAAACGAGGCTCACTCAGTCTCGCCTCGTGACTCAAAGACCACAACCATCTACCTTTTAGCCCAAATAAAAAACTTGGGGAGAAATTTCAAGCAAAAGAGAAAATAGAAAGAGAAAAGGGAGAGCGAAGAGAGCGAGCCATGAAATACTTAGCTCGTACCTCCCAAAGTGCGAAATTTACCCAAGTAAACGAAGGGAAAGAATTGAGTCAACCAATCCAAATCATGCCACAAAAAATACATAAGGTTCTACGATGTCTACCCTTTCCAATCCTTATGTTGTTAGACACCTTCGCTCTGGGGCCCCTGTTCAGCTCATTTAACCCATCCATGTTCTCATTGCCATAACCCAAGAAACCATTACATCGACTCTTGTTCTTGAACTTGTTGTCAACTGCAAACCACGCACGGCCATTGACACGTGCGTCGTACCCATTATTTCCAAAGCCCAAACCTGCTCTTACACCACCATTAGCATAATGACCATATAACTTGTTTGGATACATCCTGTTGATATACCCTTGAGCCGTCCCCATGTTACTCATTGGCCTTGGTTGATGTAAACTCATGACACTAGCTTGAGGCTGCAAATTGTGAGTCCTAGAAGATGTAATCCTTATGCTTGACCAATACCTATACAACTTATCCAATCTCATTCAACCCATCTTTCAAGCCGTCTTGAGTCACAAATAAAAAAGAGACAAATGAAAAGTACATTTTACGCTCAATGTAAAAATAAAAAATAAAAATAGAAAATGTAAAAAAGAAACTTTGCAAAGCGCCTCTAAAGTTAGTCTAAAAAGAAAAAGAAGCATTTAGCGCACCAAAAAAGATCCGCCCATAATTCATTTTTAGGGCCCACAGCTGGGCGCCGAAATCTTTAACGCCCCAGCCTGGGCGCTGATTCTCTCTGCTTGCTAAAAATTTGTCCAGAAGTGCTCGTCATTTTATCCGCACATGCACGGAAAAATAACGAACACTTGGAGGGGTACAACACGTATTCAGATATACGTACCACCAAAAAATATACATGTACTCAAAAAAATAAAACAAATTTACAAATTTTTGGCTTACGGCAAGGCAGCAGATTAAAATAACAATAAACTTCACTTATTCTACCGTTTCAAATAATATGTTTCCATCTCAGAACATACTTATCGAATTCGGCATTCTAAGAAACCATTTTCTAGGCTATGAACTACGCGTAGACCTGATTCCAAATTAAATCTATTTAAGGCGGATACGTAAGCAATCCATGATTCGGTCCAACCAATTTGCAAAAATGTTAGAGCCTATAGAATAACAAGAATAAAAAATAGAGTCCCGTATTGAAATTTAATTACTTGCAATCCAAGTCGAAAGAAAAACTTAAGTCAAAGGAAGAATCCAAGTCATCAAGATGCCAAAACGAGCACACGTCGAAAAATAATAAGGGCACGTACCCTTGCCAGAAGGAGCACTCACACTCCTAGGCACTTAGCCAAGACTCAAAAGATCGCTTTGCCTCAATTGAATGGGGGCTAGCGCGAGCGTCCATGACCTCTAAAGTACTCGACTTGACCCTCCCTAAAGCGAACTAACTCACTTAAAGACTTTCTTTCACCACTAGACATAGTCGTTCGCTTAAAGACCTTCTTTCACCACTAGACACAGTCATAACCACCAACAAGTAGTAAAGGCAGTAAGCTTGCAATAAAGAGGATTGTTCTACGACGTCGCCCCACCGTTCCTTCGAACTCAGGGCACCCGTTCATGGTAATTCAAATGCTTGCGAATCCCCTTTGAAAAAAAAAAATCAGACATTGTCAATAGAACTTGGCATTTAACCAAGGCTCACCCTACTCAGACATATGACACGGGCATCTAAAATCGAAATCTGAAAGCATCATTAATGGGAAGACATAACAGCAACTGGGGGCTAAAAATTGAAATGAAAGAGCTAGGGAAAGAACTAAATATACCTTGACCTTTTGTATGGACATACGCCAAGTAAATCTAAGTCAATTTGAAAACGGTTTATATTCCGGCAATTCTGGAAAAGATGGCCCTAAAAGCCTAAAGCATATGCCAAACGGGCACAAGTATATCTTGACGCCTGTACCCTGGCTTCCAGCAAATCCTTAGACATCATTCCAAAAATCGTAACAGTATTTTGATTCACTCATGTAATCCTGTACGAAACCTTCTATAAGTCAACCTACTTAGGACACCTCGGATCGTACACAGTAGGACTCGGGATTTCAAATAATTTTCAAAGACTTCTTCGAACATAATAAAGTGTCGTTGGTTTAAGCTAAGTGTGCGTTTATCTCAATGTTGCAAGTGAGTCAAAAGATTTCCAAATACGGTTATGGGTAAAGAAAGGCACCTAGCTTTTGGTCAAGGCACACTTCAACATGTGACTACTTTGACCATGGCAATGTCGCACAATACGACATTTAGAAGAGAAGTAGCAAATCACTACTCGAACATACCTCGCACTAAACGAGTCTGGTTCAAACTATTCATGATCCGTGTCACCATGAATGCATAAAAACATATGCCAAGCATTATAGCACCAAGCCAATCCCGTAGCTACAATTGGGGGCTTGAGAAAAACACGCCAAAAATGCTCGAAATGACGATTTTATCGCAAATTCTCGACGCTAATGCTATACATATGTCATAGGGGCACAATCCTAAGCTTTAATCGTGTAAAACGAACCTTAGAATGGCTACAACTCCTCTCAAATTCGAAGCACTACTTAGAATATATAAAGTCACCCCACTAACATGGGTAACTGAAAATCGCGAGTCACCAAAACTCCGATCAAACTACTGCACATAACGCTCGCCCTACAAGCGCCCGTTACACAGTCTACCTCGTTCCAAAGCAAAAGCGAAAGAAAAAATCAAGGATAAGAACTGTCAAAATATACCCAGAAATCAATTTCAACGCCTAGAGCTGGGCGCGGGATATCTTTAACGCCCCAGCCTGGGCGCTGAATCTTTCTGCTAGCCAAGTTTTGCCCAGATATAAAAATAAGAAAGAAACACCTATGAATCCTCGCATCGAACGACGTAATAAGCCGTGCAAACCCACGCAGAAGGTGCTACACTTGTTCGAGCACCTGAACGAGGCGTGATGAAGTACTCCAATGCAAAAAATAATAATGATATCCCAACACCTGGAGGAATGTTCTAAGACACGCTGTTAGGCCACACAAGCCTACGTCGCACCATGAGTTCAACCATCCCACGGTACAAGTCTAAAAAAGAGTAAGGCATATTGCACTAATGTAGGCACGACCAAGAGCACGTGTAAAAGAGGCAAAGACTACTTATCGCCCAAATTCAAAATGCAAGCCACACGACTTCTACATTAAGGATTAAAGGTAGCAAAATATTACCTACCACGGAAGGGATAGCTCGCACCTACACGAGCGGAACCCCAAGGCATCTTTCTCGAAAGAACCTACAAAAATCGTACGCCAAAAGGAAGCATCCCAACATACATACTTGGGGGCTCCAAGCTACGAAACAACCATAGCAAAATAAAAATCTCGAAGCAAATGTTTGAACAATCGAAAGGGCACAATCAGTCATTGCTAAAAAAAAATGATTCAAGCAAACTGAGTAATGGACCGCACACAACGGCCATTCTATGAACGCTCGTTCGCACATACATATCATCATTCTAAGTATCGAACATTCACGAACGCGTTCAAAAGAAAAAATATATACGAGCGATCAAAATATACGCCTCAAGGTATGTTCCTCGGGCCATATAGACTCGCCCAACTATTGCAATAACTGTACGCCTTAAGAGCAACAGTACCTTTAAATAATCGCCCCAAAGCGATAAACACCGTAGTCCACCAATCGGCTACGGCTTCTCGAGAAAATCATCACGTTCTAAAATAAAAGAAAAACAAAAGAGAAGAGAATACATAGAACTTCCAAGTGAAATAAATGAATGAACAAGAGGCCAACTGTGTCATCAAAAGACCAGCCCAAACAACACTTTCAACGCCCCACCTGGGCGTGAATTATTTCAACGCCCAGGCCTGGGCGCCGAAAATGAACCCAGGCTCAAAAAAGGCCCTAACTTCTATTGGGCCCTGCCGCATCCATTCGACTTGAAAATTGCCAATTTCTTTACTGAAAGTCGCACCTCACGGCTTTGTTAAGAGTAGCACACCACTACAAAGATCGCTCGCACTTACGAGCACAATCCCAAACACGATCAAGGATATTATAGAATGCGTATCCCCAAGGAACCTCTTTGACAAGAAATGACCGTCAAGCACGAGTGCTTGGGGGCTCGAAAGAAAATATATATTATGCAAAGGTAAAACAATATTGCCAGACTACGCTGTACGAAGTCCCGTGTCTGGATGTCTCAAAAAATAAAACCGGATTACGACCTCAAGACAAAGGTCGCCGTTGATACTTATACATAGTCCCCTAATCAAGGAACCAGGTAATGGAAAAATTGAGCCATAAAGACTAGCTCAAAACCATGAAAGAAGATGACCACAAGACAATGGTCCGTTTAAGCACGTTGTCAACCCACATTCAGGTTACAACTAAACCCGAGCATCCCTCGAAAGAATTCGCTCCTACAAGAATGAATAAAAAGAAATTCTCAAGAGAAATCACAAGAAAAAAATGAAATAGGGACTTGTCCACCTCAATCAGGCAAGACCGCGGCACGCGAATCCTAAATCAAAAAGACGAATTCAGGTTCCCTCACCTCCAGCGAGCGGGGCGTCCACCCTTAGCGGACAGGGCTCGCCCACCTTCAGCGGTCGGGGTCTGCGTCACTAGCCGCGCAGGTCCTCAGTTTTCGAAAAATAAAGTCTTCAAATTCAAAATAGGCTCGCCATCTTCAGCCGGCGGGGTCTACGTCACAAACCACGTAGGTCCTTATTTTCAAAAAGCACAAACAAATTTCAAAACAGATTCGTCCACTTCTATCGGACGGGGTGTCCACCCTTAGCGGACAGGTTCGCCATCTTTAGCCGGCGGGGTCTACGTCACAAACCGCGTAGGACCTTATTTTCAAATTTCAAAACAGATTCGTCCACTTCTATCGGACGGGGTGTCCACCCTTAGCGGACAGGCTCACAGTCTTTAGCCGGCGGGGTCTGCGCCACTAACCGCGCAGGTCCTTAGTCGCTGCAGCGATAACTTTTCTGGTTTTCCCTTTTTCCAAAAATTAAAGGACTGGTTTTCCCTTTTTCCAAAAATAAAAGGATTGGTTTTCCGTTTTTCCAAAAAAGAGCGATGTGCTGGATTTTCCTTCGTTTTACGTCCTATAAAAACAAGGGGGTTTTCTCGTTTAGTTAGCCCTGAAAATGAGAATCTTTAAAAATATTTTTACCTCGTGGTTGGGCTTGGCCAGGCCCAATTACACTTTATAGCTTTGATTTCGAAAACATCTGTAGCTACTCCAGATGACAAAGTGAGGGAGTTTCTACGCCTCTTTAGATACTTCCAATGACAAAGTGAGGGAATTTCTATACTATCCGTTGACAAATCCCAATGACTCGTGAGGGATATGTCGACACTTCAAGTGATGACCCTTAAGTCAAATGTTATCACTCGGGGGCTCGTGAGACCCTCGCAAAAGCAGGTCACCATGACTTGTGTGGCGCACTCCGTCTAATACTTTGACCATCGTCTTACTCCAAGACTCAGTCAAAGTGGGGGCTAACTGTAGACACCTACTTTTGTCCCCATTCCCGAAAGGGAAAGGTTCGATGATGAAAGCATAAATCTCCACTTGACAACGCATCTCCTATAAAATAACGAATCTCAATTCCCCTTTTCATTTCACCCGAAACTTGCTATTTATAGAAACCTGCTATTTATGGAAACCTGCTAAAAATAGTAACTGCCGTAAAGGGTAGCTTCTAAAAGTGGCAAGTCATAAAAGATAGAAACCTGTCAGAATTAGGTGTTGCACTCCAACATAAATCCTAAATGAGATAGAAAACTGCAAGAATCCTATTCCTAATATGATTCGGAAATAAGAGTTACGTATTAATTAAAATCCTAACGAGCCTAGAGTTCGTAACGGGCCCATACGCATTCCGTCATGAAATTGATACGCACTAAAAGACTCGATTAAGTCTCAAACACTACGGATTTCAGGAATCCGAATCTGACTAAGAAAACAACCCAGACCCTATTTTCAACGCCTGGCTCTGGGCGCCGAAATCTTCACTTGGCAACGCATCTCCTATAAAATAACGAATCTCAATTCCCCTTTTCATTTCACCCGAAACCTGCTATTTATAGAAACCTGCTATTTATGGAAACCTGCTAAAAATAGTAACTGCCGTAATGGGTAGTTGTTAAAAGTGGCAAGTCATAAAAGATAGGAACCTGTCAGAATTAGGTGTTGCACTCCAACATAAATCCTAAATGAGATAGAAATTGCGAGAGAATCCTGTTCCTAATACGATTCGAAAATAAGTGTTACGTATTAATTAAAATCCTAACGAGCCTAGAGTTCGTAACGGGCCCAGATGCATTCCATCATAAAATTAATACTCACTAAAAGACTCGATTAAAGTCTCATACACTCCTGATTCTAAGAATCCTAATCTGACAAAGAAACGGCCCATACCCTATTTTCAACGCCTGGCTCTGGGCGCCGAAGTTCTTTCCTAATTCCTCGTGGATTAGAGTTCTACAATTCTATCTTTCCACAAACTCTTTTAAAAAAATAGGGCCCTAAGTTCGACGTGAAAACAACACAACACACAATTATTATTCTGAGTATTGACTCTAAACCCCTAAGCCTAAGCCTCACGCTGCAAAACTGATCACGCGTTTTGTCGCAATCGATCCAAACATCGAACAGAACGTATCTTGTCCTATAATTTGAGATTCGTTAAATAAAAGGAGAAATAGCAAAGTCAAAGTGGTTAGTTTTCTGAGAACCGTGACGCACCTCTCAAGGGTGCGTCGTAATGTGTCCCTCTTCCATGGTTTAATTGCTTTCCTCGCCCTTTTATGAATTGTTAAACTAATTAAATCTGATTGTTCTATCACGCCTAATAAAGATAATATGTTGGGAAATTAGATTATCATGCTAGGTCCCTTAAAACCATCTAAATCAGATAATAGCGTTCGATCTAGTACTATATGTTGCATATTGTTAAAATCAACTCAGATTAGTTTAATAGTTAACGCATGTCCCTTCAATTATTTATGCTGAGCTAGTAAGGATATCCTGCCTCTGGAGTTATCGAAGAGCGAGTACTCCTCTCGGTAGTTACAGTCCCCCGAACCCCCAATCTCTACCTTGCGGGTGTATGTTGAGAGATCCCCACACCAGGGATCACAAGGGAACCTACGGCCGTCGTGGTCAAACATAATTGCACTCCCTTTATGTCACGATAACCGGGTTTTGTCAGTTTTTCTCATTGTCGTTAAAAACTGAATGGCGACTCCTATATTACTAGTCAATTGGGTGTAAACTCACAGGAAATCCAATTACACTTGATTTGACAAAAAGAAACGTCACACCCACGAGGGACAAGGTCACGCATTAGCCTCGTGCTTTTTCGACCCCCTCACATCTACCTGTCTCAAGTATCGGACCAGGACCTCTTTACTGAAACTTGGCCCGGGCATGCTCCCATTGACACCACCCCTCAAGAGCCCGAAGTTGACAATCTCACTCGCTCCGGAAGGGTATACCAACAGGATATTTGCCCACCTCCCGGGGACGACATCCCAGTCAGACAGACTCTTGAAAACGTACGGCACACTACCGTCGCAGAAGTCATCGAAAATCCTCTCTTGAAGCAACTAAAAAGAACTAAAGCCGAGATTACCATCTGGGATCTCATGTACACTTCAAAGGAACATCGTGAAAAACTTATTTGCTCACTTGACCTCATCTCAGTCCCTACGGATATCACACCTGAATCGTTGGTTAACCACGTCACAAGAGATGTTGAGGGAAAAGCAATAGTTTTTACTGACAAAGACTTACCTAAAGAAGGAGGCGCCCACAACAAGGCCCTCTATCTAGTGGTTGGATGCAAAGGATAAAACATCCCCCTAGCACTCATAGATAACGGTTCAGCGGTAAATGTTCGCCCATTGCGAACCGCCCATTGCTTGGGGCTAGGAAGCGATGACTTCCAAACCTCCACACAAGGGGTACGAGCTTATGATAACTCTCGAAGGCCTGTGTTGGGAAAAATCAACCTCACAATACAAACCGGGCCCGTGGCACGTACCACGGAGTTTCAAATAATCGACATCAAGCCCACTTTCAACCTCCTCTTAGGACGCCCTTGGCTCCACGACTTAGGAGGTGTGGCTTCTACCTTGCACCAAATGGTTAAATTTAACCATAACGGGGTAATTCTAGAAATACGCGCCCCTCCTCTCGACGTCAGTTGTACTATGGTTGGAACGGCCGAAACTGCAGAAGACCTTTACGGTTTTCAAGTGGATGAAGCCATCCAAGTCATTGAGGAATATAATTTATCATTTCTAGATCCGCGTGCATCCCGGGTCATCCCCTTAATATTTCCCAGACATAAAGGTCAAACCCGTGCAACCCAAATCAAAAAAAATCAAACAAAGCAAATGTTGCACAACAAAAAAAATTCATAAAACATGAACCCATCATCCCCACCATTAACAACACGGACCTCAACCCACCCAAAAATCCTACGCAAAGATCTTCATATCTTCTGCACCCTAGCTCCATTTTCAAAGCCGTTTCGAGTTACGAATAGAATAAATTTATCCGGACGAAAATGCGTCTAACGCTAACAGTCCAAAAAGCTTTCGTAATAGTGTCAAAATTGTTTTCTGGCGAATGAAAAGTAAAATGAAACAAAGAAAAAGAAATAAATGCAAGAACATGTGAAGGAAAAGAAGCAACGCGCCAAGAAATCTCCCAGGAATCATTTTCAGCGCCCAAGGCTGGGCGCCGAAATCTTTAACGCCCCAGCCTGGGCGCTGAATCTCTCTGCTTGCCAAATTTTGCACAGAAGTGCTCGTCATTTTACCTGCACATACACGGAAAAATAACGAACACTTGGGGGGGGGGGTACAACACGTATTCAAATATACGTACCAAAAAACACATGAAAAGATTTTTGTGCAAATACATGTACTCAAAAAATAAAACAAATTCTTGGCTTACGGCAAAGCAGCAGATTAAAATAATAATAAACTTCACTTATTCTACCGTTTCGAATAATATGTTTCCATTTCAGAATGTACTTATCAAATTCGACATCCTAGAATTCATTCTAGCTAGAACTACGCGCGACCTGATTCTAAGTTAAAGTTATTTAACAAGGATACGTAGGCAATCCTGTTTATGGATTCGGTCCAATCAAATAAAAATATAATTTGCATAAGTGTTGGGAATGAGTAAATAATGTAGGCGAATACAGTTAAATATAATAACATGTGCGGAACAATCCCCAAAGCCAGGAAACATGTATAAAGCACAGATTAAGCATACTTACATTCGAAGCGTGTTTTCCACAATAATCCGTCAACGAACATGAACAAAGAACTCCAATTGTCGTTCCTCTACTTGGTTCACCGACACGATCAGATCCGTGTTGATAATCGTAGCTTAGACAATTAATCAAGAGATTTGCTTTTGGGATGAACACATTATGGAGGCACAGAGAGAATTAGGGTTCTCTGTTTTCTCCTAGGAATGTGTGTAATCTAAATTGTGATTGCAGTAGTTGGAAATTAGGTCATAAGGTTATTTACATAACCTTACTAACCGACCAAGCCCGGAGGCAAGGCCGGCTAGCAAGCCACGCGTGAGACAAGCACATCACGCTGGGCCATGGGCCTCGCTGCCGTGGCTGTGTCGCTGCATAGGCCCGCGCGCACACGCGCAGCTCCGCTCGGCCATGGGCCAGCACTGCCGTGTTGCCATAGCCCTTGCTTTCTCGCTTAGCGCGCGCCCATGGGCCTCGAGTGCTTCGTGCACTCGGCTCGTGGGCCGCTCTTCGTATTCGCGTTTAATATATTTCCGATATATTATTTATCGTTTCGTATACGACGAATCACCGTCGTACGATACGATTTATTCGTTTCGCCTAGCTTACGAATATTCGCGATACGATATACGATTCCGATGCAAGGTCGTATCGTATAATACGTTTCCAACTTAAATCCCGAAAAGCTATTAAATGAATTTCCGATTCATTTAATCCGGTGATCTGTTACGTGTCATTGGTGTGACCTTGTAGGTTCAGTCAAGAGTAAGTTGTGAGTTCAATATCCATTAGAACTCACTGATCGGAAGCATTGCTCCAGCTAGCTGTTCTGATCACTTGATCTCACTGAATTAATTGTTCGCAATTAATCTGAACCTTGGTATTAGACTTAATGCACCTTGGGTGAAGGACATATTTCCTTCAATCTCCCACTTGTCATTCAGACAAGTGTGCATCCACATTCCTTTGTCGCTTAGTGTTACTTACTGAACATAAGGTAAGATCCAAGCCATCCTTATTAGGTCCAGAAGTGTTTCTCGGATTACAGAGTTCAACTGTCAAACTTTTGCAGAAGGTTAAGCCTTACCATTCTGAGCACGGCCATGCATTTTACAGTATCTAACTCTCCGAGAGGCCTTGTTACACAACAACACCATATCCTATCAAAGATAGGAGGACAATCCATTCTTGCAATCTATGAACACTCACTTTGATTCATAGTACGCCCAATAACTGCTTTTATAACCTCCTTTTACGGTGCGACGTTTAGCTAGTATCAAAGCGAACTAATTCTCAAACGAGCAGACATAATCGCTCATGTTCTGAGGAACGGTTTCTAATCACCATTAATGAGAACTACCTATGACATGACTTTAATCTCTTAAAGCGTTCTCATGGTCAATCCGATACAAGATCCAATAAGTATCTATGCAAAAGATTCTGACATCCAGTCACTCTAGTTCAAGAAAAAGAACTAAGTAATCTACTTGCAATCTAATCTTCATTAGTCATTGGTCGTCCACCTTTCAATGACCTGGATTAGGGATCCTTTGTGACTTCAATATTCAAGTTCACTTATGGGTGTTTCTTTGTCGAAGAATCCATCTTGACATCCCATTTGAATGATTTGAATCACATGGACTTATCATTTAATACTAAACCAAGATTAAATGAACTATGAAATATAATTTCATAAATGATAAATGTTTAAACCAAATGCTTACCAATTTGTGGGCCTCAAACCCAAAATCAAGCATTTAATGTTTTACAGATATAGGCCTTTCACCCAATACTTAAAACTTTCATGGAACTAAAACTTTATTCCATATCTGAATATGAATGTTGTGTATCATTCAATGCAGAGGTTTAGTTTATCATACTTTGCTATCTTTAGCATCTTTTCTATCGAAAGCCTTTCGATGTAAAATGAAAAGATCTTTGAATATGTTTCTAGAATGATCTAGTCTTTCGTTGCTGTTTAGAATGATAATCATATCTAAAATAGAAAATCATCCAGGTAGCAGACTTGTGATCAACCTGAGTTCATTGAAGAACTCCCACTAAAAACAATTCCCTTTCATTGCTTCTTAGGCAACAATGAATTTATTTCAATTATGTAGAATTTCAAATGATGCTTCCTTTTGAAATGCTCCAACCAGTTCACATAGATGTGGGAGATACATCTTTCAACTGAGAACTTGGAAACTAATCATTGATTCAGTTTCCCATGCATCACATATGGTTTAGAACCTATGTTACCACCTTTTAATCACGACGCCTAATTGCCCGTGTATGTTTGTGGTTTGCCTAACAACAAGATTCAACTTTTGCTTAGGCAAATGCATGTAGCATCAAAACTTTAGTTATCTTCACTTCCTCTTATCAAGTGCTCATCCTACATCTCCAAATGTATTGGATGTTCTTGATACTGTTCCAATGATCTTTGATCCAGATCAATAGAGATTGGTATAAACTCGTCACGATCCAATGTTCACGAGTTATCTTGGTGATCTATATATCACATTATACATGATTGATTGTAATGCAAAAACCATTCGCATTTTAAAATCCATCCATGTAACTTTTAGCTTCATTCTGTTTCAAGAAACACTGAATCTTGCTAAAATCTTGGCGTTGCCATGTGATATAAGGTGAAGGTACCTCTTCATGGTCCTTCATGCTTAACTCTAGTGATAACAGCCTAGCTTTATACTTAGTTAAAGCATTCATAACTTAGACTTACTCATATGGGTTGAGAGTCTCTTTTGAGTCTCTCCATTGTGTTTGATTTAGTAATTACTTTTACAGAATCCAAACAACGCTTTAGATCCTATCCAATAGATCTTTAACCCAGTATGTTCTAAGTTTCGCCATGGTCCTAATATTGACAAATACTTTCAAATCTAACCATTTGAATGTCATTTTCAATAGAGAGATATGTATCTCATATATAGAACCAATAAACATGACTTAGCTCCCACTAAACTCCTCATCTATAAGATGATCCATATTTTCATAAAGCTATGATTTCTCAATAGCCTTTTAGACAAATATGGTCCAATTCCCACTTGCATGCTTTATTCTATGAATAGATTTCTTAAGCTTGCTCTTTTATCTAGCATCCAAAACTTTTACATTGTGTGATATACACAATTCCTTTCTACAAGTCCAATTGAGTAAGGTGTTTCGTTTTCCAATTGCCATATTGCCATATGCAATGATTGCTAGATTTATCCAAAATAGTTCAAGCATTCCGACTTGATGAAAAAGATTTCAACATTATCAACGTCGTGAAGTTGTTTACAATCTTTAACCACCAATCTAGCTTCTCTTTTGTATGATTATACAATATCATCTCTGTATGTTTTGAAAACATGTTTGCAACCAATGGGAGTAAACCCTTTATGCAAATCAACGTTGAATGTTTAGAAAACATGTTTGCAACCAATGGGAGTGAACTCGTTATGCAAATCAACGTTCTATATATATATATTAAATTGCATAAATAATTGGTGATCTAATATGGCCCAAAACTTCTTGTATTGAAGCATCCAATCTTCACCACCTCCTTGTTAGCTTGGCATCGTCTTGAATCTTCGTTCAAATGCTAACTTAAAGTTCTAAACTTAGAAATACTTGAAAATAATAAATTACATCAAAATTTCCATGGTACGCAGACCATATTTAAAACTTTACATTCAAAGATAGAACGGTGCGCAGACCGTATTTAACTATCCTAAATTTGGCCATACTAGTCACTTGGTGTACCTGCATTGCATAAAATATATATTCTACGCATTCATCCATTCGTATGCTAAAACGAATGGCCAATGTTAATATGCAAATATTTACGTGAATTAATTAAAATTCACGTTCACATAAACGCGTCCTAAAAGATTAATCAATTTCCAAATTATTAATCCTTAGACTTTATTCTAATTAAAATTGAATTTAATTAAAATAATGCGACCTACGAAATAATTAAAATAATTATTTCATTTCAATTTCATTTAGTGGCTCCCACTCAAACCAATAATTATTCCGGATAATTAATTATGAAATATTAAATTAAAACTCGCGGCCCGGCCCAAGCAAATAAAATATTAAATTAAATATCCCGTTAGCCCAAATTAATGCAAATATACGAAGCCCAACGAATTAAACGATTTTAAAAAAAAAGTTCAATTGCCTAATCGGGCTAGGCTTGCGCCCAGCCCCGCCTTGCGTGAAGCCCAAGAGCACACGAGCATTGCCCGCGCACCCCCAGCCCCATCGTGCGTGCGGCCCAAGAGCACACGAGCAATGCCCGCGCGCCCCAGGCCCATCGCACCGCATGCGCACCGCGTACCCGCAGCCATGCTGCCAATGCGTTGCGTGTGTTGTGCATCGAGTGTGCTGGACGTCGCAAGGCTTGCCCTTGCTTCGTCGCAGCCCCGCAAGCGCCCTCGCCTGCCCCTTCCTTGCCTAGCGCGCACGAGGCACGCAGCCTTGCTGCTGCTGCCCGTGTCGCATGGCTCGGCGAGCACAATGGCCTCGTATGGCTCGACGAGCCATACTTCCACCATGCTCATGTTTGTGTTTTTGGTTCGTAATACGGACCAACTTAATTAAAATTAAATGTAATTCACGAACTTGCATTAATTTTATTTTTCAAAAAAAAGTTACGATTTAATTTTCGAAAAACAACGATTTTTAACGATTTAATAAACTTTAACGACAATCCAATTTCGTAAAATTAATAAATCAAGGGCTAAAAATATTCGAACTTTCAAGAACGATCGAATCAACTTTAAAGTTTGAACTTTTAATTAATAAAATCCGAAACTTTATATTGTTCATAAACAATTAAAGTTCAGATTATTAATAATTTGGTTTAAGTGCGATTAAAATTAACGAAACCATTTAAAATTTTAATCCAATAATTTTTAAAATTAGCCACTGACCGATGAAGTTATACCCCCTTCCCTAATTAACCGAATTATTAAACTAAAATTAATTAAAATTCAATTAGGGTTGTATATTTTACGAATTGGGGAAAGGCAAAATTAGGGTTTATACTTATCGGAAAAATCTGAACTTTTTAGCATAGATCAAGAATGTACCCAGCAACATTGTGTAAAAATTTCAAGCAATTCCGAGTAGTTTAGGTCGACCTTTTAATTTAATTACTGTCTGACACATTTAATTTTTAATGAAAAACTAACAAAAATGCCCAAAAACTGATGCTTCGAGGCCTGTTTTCGCAATTTTATTCTCATGAGTTGATCTTAGAAAACCGTTTTTCATCAGATTAGGGCTTTAAAAATCGAAAAAGCGAATATTTTTGATTTCGGAACTGCCAATTTCGCAATTAATTCAATAATTCGAAAAAATTCCGAAAAATCAACAACAATTCCAAAAATTTCGACAATGCAAAAACAATAATAATCATGCTAATTCATGCTTTGAATACATAAGGCTCATGATACCACTGTAGGGGAATACAGTTAAATATAATAACATGTGCGGAACAATCCCCAAAGCCAGGAAACATGTATAAAGCACAGATTAAGCATACTTACATTCGAAGCGTGTTTTCCACAATAATCCGTCAACAAACACGAACAAAGAACTCCAATTGTCATTCCTCTACTTGGTTCACTAACACGATCAGATCCGTCTTGATAATCGTAGCTTAGACAATTAATCAAGAGATTTGCTTTTGGGATGAACACACTATGGAGGCACAGAGAGAATTAGGGTTCTCTGTTTTCTCCTAGGGTTGTTTGTAATCTGAATTGTGATTGCAGTAGTTGGAAATTAGGTCATAAGGTTATTTACATAACCTTACTAACCGACCAAGCCCGGAGGCAAGGCCGGCTAGCAAGCCACGCGTGAGACAAGCACATCACGCTGGGCCATGGGCCTCGCTGCCGTGGCTGTGTCGCTGCATAGGCCCGCGCGCACACGCGCAGCTCCGCTCGGCCATGGGCCAGCGCCGCCGTGTTGCCTTGGCCCTTGCTTGCTCGCCTAGCGCGCGCCCATGGGCCTCGAGTGCTTCGTGCACTCGGCTCGTGGGCCGCTCTTCGTATTCGCGTTTAATATATTTCCGATATATTATTTATCGTTTCGTATACGACGAATCACCGTCGTACGATACGATTTATTCGTTTTGCCTAGCTTACGAATATTCGCGATACGATATACGATTCCGATGCAAGGTCGTATCGTATAATACGTTTCCAACTTAAATCCCGAAAAGCTATTAAATGAATTTCCGATTCATTTAATCCGGTGATATGTTACGTGTCATTGCTAGCTGTTCCAATCACTTGATCTCACTGAATTAATTGTTCGCAATTAATCTGAACCTTGGTATTAGACTTAATGCACCTTGGGTGAAGGACATATTTCCTTCAAATAAAAAAAAGGGAGAGAAGCAAAAGGAAAAAAAAAAAGAAAAAAAAAAATCACGCCTTTATTAATATTTAAAAATAATAAGAAGGAAAACAGAAAGTGCTAAAGAATGAAAAACAAACACAACAGAAATAAATAAAGGGAACCTACACCCTAACAAGAACTACACTACTCGAGTTCTTCTGGATCATCAAACAAAGTTTTGTAGAGGGCAATGTTCGCAGGGTCCACCTCCACAGGCTTCTGCGCTGCCCCCATATTAATTTCCATAAGAACAGGCTCCTTGACACTAACTTCCAAGGATGCCAAGGCCTCAGAAACATTCTCAGTTTGAACAGCTATAGCCCGCTCAGCCTCAAGGGCACAAACAATGGTAGGGGAAGGATTATAACCATCAATTGGATTAGCCACTGGTTCTACTAGGGGCTGAACTTTCCTAACCCATGCATTATTCCGGCGACGATCTCCGCGAGAGCTTGAATTTCTTTTGTGGACGGCAGGCCCCCTCGTGTTAGGCACCTTTTTAGGCCTAGAACTGGAACGGGGAGGAACTTCCTTTCGCTTTCGATCGACGAGCTTTTACAGTCTTAATACCATGGTCGCGAGGATTAGCAGTATCACGACTCTCATACTTAGCCCTACCTCGAGGTATCAAAAGCTCAGCCGACTCTTCATTTCGAGCCTTAGTTCTCACAGCCTTATCATCGGAACTCATCCACAACTTGTAGTTTTCGGAAAGACCCACAAAGCCATCTCTAGCCACGGTCCAACGCGGGAGGCCACCATAATACTTAGCCCACGCTTAAACCCGTGCTTCGGAAAAGACCGCTACTTTAGGTGGTAACGTATCAGAAAACAGGATAGTCTGCCTTAAGCCGTACTGTCGCATGACTTGGTAAGGAAAGATGTAAACGGGCCGAGACAGCCCCAACAAAGAAACATAAACTAATGCCTCGGAACCCCCCACTTAATAGAGCATATGCCATGAGTAAAATAGGAGTCCCACTCGGCCTCGTCCTGGCCTTGGTGCAAATACTTTCGGTTACCCAAAGCTATAGGGCGATAACGTTTAGGATCCGCAAGAGCTTCTAAAAGCCTAAGTCGTTCCATGAGCCAAAATCTGCAAAAAACGGGTACGATCAGAAAAATAATAATAAACGAAAGTCCTGCCTGGGGCGCACTTTCAACGCCCAGGACCAGGCGCCAGAAATTCCGACGCCCAGCTCTGGGCGCTGAAAATCAGCTCCAGGCAGGGGGCTGTCGAGGCAAACGAAAAAAGAAAAGAAAAAGAAAAAATAGGCGTATTACTTTGCGCGAAGAAACGATCGATTACCTGCAGCAATAGGGGGCTCCCCTTAAAAATTTCAGACTTGGCATCCTTCTTTAACTCATCCGCACTCAGTAAGGCCTCGGCAACAACCAACGGCATAATGGAATAACAACTCTCCATCTGGCTAATCAAGGGGATCAACCTTATATAACCGAACTCGCCATTGTTATTCGACAGTAAGTAGTGGTTCAACAGACAGAATACAAGTGTTCGAATGTTCAATTTCTGTTCGGTCATATTTTTACTAAGTCTAAAGTGATGTTTTACAAGCTTTGCCAAATGAACCTTATCACCCACAACGATCTCAGCAAGCATATTATAATCTAGTCCTAGGAAAGCCCTTATGGTCGTTTTACCCTCTTCAACAGTGCCAGGGGTAGCAGGAGTAGCATTGGTAGGATAACCAAGGATCGCGGCAAATTCATCTGGCAAAGGGCATACTTCATTTCCCCGAAAGACAAAAACATGGTGATAAGAATCCCAAAAGTCCAGGGCCGCATACAGAAAATTATAATCATTATTAATTTGTTGTAAGCCTAAGAGTGCCTCTAAGTGGTATCCTTTCAACAAAGCCTTTTCTGTGGGATTAAGGGCTCTTAACCAGCGCCTAACAACTCGTTTAAGGGAGAAGGGAGGAATCGACATTGCAAGAGCAGGGAAGAATAAAAGCTAAGCAATTGCAAAAAAAAAAAAAAGAGGAAGATTGAGAGTGGTGAAAAAGAAAGACGTACTTAACCCCTATATATACAAGAAAGCATCAAGTGACATCCCAATCCCATTCGGAAACGCGCTAAAAATCCGGGAACTGCCAAAATAGAACTTCCAGCGCCCAAGGCTGGGCGCCGAAATTTCTAACGCCTGGCCCGGGGCGCCGGAAATATAGCCCAAGGCCCGGATCCCTAAAAACGCGGATCGGGAAAGGACTTAAAACCGTGTTAGTAGACACGAGGCCCTATTGTAATCAAGATCAAGCCCAAAGCACCTTTAGAGCCCGAATAGTGAAAACAAATGTTAAAACTTGTCGAAACTTAGACTCATCTCAAGGAAAAAATAATGGTACATTTTTTAAGGCAATATAGAAAAAATAAAAATCAAGGTCATTCTTCGAAACACAAAAATAAAAATCAAGTCGTTGGTTTCTCAAATTAAAAAGCGTTTATTTGTCAAAAGATCAATCCGGGCCAAAGTAAGCTCGATGTATTAATTATTGAAAAATGAAGCAAACTTTATCGCCGGAAAATGAAGTCGCACTCCACGACTTCATCAAAGTAGCATACCACTACAAAGATCGCTCGCACTTACGAGCACGATCCCAAACACGATCAAGAACATTACAAAATGCGTATCCCCAAGGAACCTCTTTGACAAGAAATGACCGTCAAGCACAAGTGCTTGGGGGCTCGAAAGAAAATATATGTTTCAAAAGAGAGTATGCAAAGTTAAAATAACATTCCCAGACTACGCTGTACGAAGTCCCGTGTTTGGATAATCTCAAAAGATAAAACCGGATTACGACCTCACGACAAAGGTCGCTGTTGATACTTATACATAGTCCCCTAATCAAGGACCCAGGTAGTGGAAAAATTGAGCCATAAAGACTAGCTCAAAACCATGAAAGATGATGACCCCGAGACAATGGTCCGTCTAAGCACATTGTCAACCCACATTCAGGTTGCAACTAAATTCGAGCATCCCTCGAAAGAATTCGCTCTTACAAGAATGAATAAAAAGAAATTCTCAAAAGAAAACACAAGAACAAGTGAAATAGGGACTCGCCCACCTCAATCAGGCAAGATTGCGGCACGTACCACGCGAGTCCCAAATCGAAAAGACGAATTCAGGTTCGCTCACCTCCAGCGGGCGGGGCGTCCACCCTTAGCGGACAGGGCTCGCCCACCTTCATCGGGCGGGGTCTGCGTCACTAACCGCGCAGGTCCTCAGTTTTCGAAAATGAAAAGAAAATAAATTCTTCAAAAAACAAAAACAAGCTCGCCATCTTCAGCCGGCGGGGTCTACGTCACAAAGCGCGTAGGTCCTTATTTTCAAAACATCAAAACAGATTCGTCCACTTCTATCGGACGGGGCGTCCACCCTCAGCGGACAGGCTCGCCCACCTTCAGCGGGCGGGGTCTGCGTCACTAACCACACAGGTCCTTAGTCGCTGCAGCGATAACTTTTCCCGGTTTATCCTTTTCCAAAAATCAAAGGATGGTTTCCCTTTTCCAAAAATCAAAGGATGGTTTCCCTTTTCCAAAAATCAAAGGATGGTTTCCCTTTTCCAAAAATCAAAGGATTGGTTTTCCGTTTTTCCAAAAAAGAACGATGTGCTTGATTTTCCTTCGTTTTACGTCCTATAAAAACAAGGGGGTTTAGCTAACCTTGAAAATGAGAATCTTTAAAACGTTTTACCTCGTGATTGGGCTTGGCCATGCCTAGTTACACTTTATAGCTTTGATTTCGAAAACATCTTAGATACTTCCAATGACAAAGTGAGGGAGTTTCTATACTATCAGTTAACAAATTCCA
Organism: Spinacia oleracea; assembly: GCF_020520425.1. Classification (NCBI taxonomy): domain Eukaryota; kingdom Viridiplantae; phylum Streptophyta; class Magnoliopsida; order Caryophyllales; family Amaranthaceae; genus Spinacia; species Spinacia oleracea. Next base: position 60,039,099 of record NC_079488.1, on the reverse strand, counting down.
ATGACACGTGAGGAATGTGTTAACACTTCAAGTGATGACCCTTAACTCAAATGTTATCACTCGGGGGCTCGTGAGACCCTCGGAAAACAGGTCACCTACGCCATGGCTTGTATGACGCACTCCGTCTAGTACTTTGACCATCGTCTCATCTCAAGACTCAGTCAAAGTGGGGGCTAACTGTAGACACCTACTTTTGTCCCCATTCCCGAAAGGGAAGGTTCGATGATGAGAACATAAATCTCCGCTTGGCAACGCATCTCCTATAAAATAATGAAACTCAATCACCCTTTCATTCCAGTCAAAACTGCTATTTATAGAAACATGTTAAGAATAGTAACCGCCATAAAAGGTAGTTGTTAAAAGTGGCAAAGTCATAAAAGATAGAAACCTGTCAGAATTAGGTGTTGCACTCCAACATAAATCTTAAAAGAGATAGAATTTGCATTCCTGGTATAATTCGAAAATAAGAGTTACGTATTAATTAAATTCCTAACGAACCTAGAGTTCGTAACGGGCCCAGACGCATTCCGTCATAAGTTAATACGCACTAAACGACTCGGATAAATCTCAAAAGCTCCGTATTCTAAGAATCCCAAATCTGACAAAGAACTCGGCCCAGATCCCATTTTCAACGCCTGGATCTGGGCGCCGAAATCTTCGGCGCCCAGCCTTGGGCGCTGAAAATGCCTGGGGCCGTTTTATCTCCGGATTCTTTTTGGATTCGTATCTTAAAATCTATCTTTCCACACACCCTTTTCCTATAAATACAGCCTCAAAACCGACGTGGAAAAGAACACACAATTGCATAACCTTAGTATTGACTCTAGCCTTAAACCTAAGCCTCACAATGCGAAATTGATCCGGCGTTCTGTCGCAATCGACCCAAAAGTCGAACAGAACGCATCCTGCCCCTTGTAGCTTGATGAATTAAGCCTAAATATTGGAACATTGCTTAGAAACCCGAGATTCGTTAAATAAAAGGAGAAATAGCAAAGCCAAGTGGTTAGTTTTCTGATAACCACAACGCACCTCTCAAGGGTGCGTTGTAATGTGTCCCTCATATGATTTAATCGCTTTCATCACCCTTTTATAAAATTGTCAAACTATTAAATTGATTGATCTATCACGCCGAATAAGATAATACCTTGGACAATTGAATTATCATGCTAGGTACCTTAAATCAATCTAAATAAGATAATCACGATCGATTTAGTATTATGTGTTGCATATTGATAAAATCAATTCAGAATAGTTTAATAGTTTAATGCATGTCCCTTCAATTATTTATGCTGAGCTAGTAATGATAACCTGCCTCTGGAGTATTATCGATGAGCACTCCTCTCGGTAGCTACAGTCCCCCGAACTCTCAATGTCTGCCCTGCGGGTGTACGTTAAGCGATCCCCACACCAGGGATCACAAGGGAACCTATGGCCGTCGTGGTCGAACATAATTGCACTTCCTTTATGTCACGATAACCGGGTTTTGTCAGTTTTTCTCATTGTCTTTAAAAACTGAATGGCGACTCCTATATTACTAGTCGATTGGGTGTAAACTCACAGGAAATCCAATTACATTTGATCTGACAACGTCACGCCCACGAGGGACGAGGTCACGCATTAACCTCGTGCTTTTTCGACCCCCTCACAGAACGATTCCGCTGCAATCACATCATTCAAGTCATATGTCAGTGACTGCTTGAAAATGAAAGATTTGGGCTCTTTGAAGTATATTCTTGGCATTGAGGTAGCCCGCAATGCTTCAGGATTGTTCTTATGTCAACGCAAGTACACTATGGATATTATTAATGAAGCAGGACTATCAGGTGTCTGTTAGGTTATGAACAATCTAATGTCATGCGGAAAAACCATAGATGCCAGAATCCAAATTAAATGCACATAATGATTTAGCATAATTTAGTGAACACACTTTGTGATGCGTTCCTTCCCTAGCTTCTCCCGAATCGAACAAGAACAAGTTAGAACGCCAAACTTCGTCCCTCCGTAGAAAGTCCACAACACGTTCGGATCCGCCTTAGATGGTACCAACTAGGATATAATATAAGGTTTATGATTTCGGGATCTCACTTTTAGGTGATAGTCAAAGTGTATTGAATTGTGTTTCAATTGATGTGTTTGTACATGTCTATAGGCCATATATTTATAGGAAATAGGAAATACCCTAGGAGCCAAAACCCTAGACCGGTTTTAGGAAAATCTTGGAAATATACCAAAAACCAAAACCCCTAAACCCTTAGGGATGGCCGGCTGCCTTAGCAAGCAAGTCAACCAACCTTGGTGCACAAGCAAGGCACGCAGCCTGCTTCGTGCGCTGGCCCAAGGCAGCAGGCGCAACAACGCTGGCCTGCGTGCTAGGCGCAACAGCATTGTCCCATGCATGCTGGCCAGCAGCGCTGACCTTGTTGCCGTGCGCTGGCCTGCTGGCCCATGGCACAAGGCGCCGCGCCATGGCCTATGAGCGATGGGCCGTTGCTTCGTGCAACGGTCCGTCGCTCGTTTCGTGCTTCCGATTTTTTTTCCGATTCCGAAATTTATTTCCGATTCGAACAATATTTACGTTTCCGATAATATTTCCGATTCCGACAATATTTCCGATTTTGACAATATTTCCGATTCCGATAATATTTCCATTTTCGGTAGTATTTCTGATTCCGGCAATATTTCTATTTCCGATAATATTTCCAATACGAACCATATTTCCATTTCCGGCAATATATTCGACTTCGATAATATTTATATTTCCGTTATGAACCATATTTTCGTTTCCGGTAATGTCGATCATTTCCGGCAAACAGTCTTTCTTTGCCTTTTGACAGTTTGTTTAGCTCCCATTGAAACCAACATCCGCCATTTCCGAATATCCATAATTAGAGTATCTATTGAATATAATATTCAGCTAAATACTTGATCCATTCACGTACTATTTGTGTGACCCTACGGGTTAAGTCAAGAGAAAGTTGTGGCATTAATTATATTAATTCCACTTGAACTGAAGCGGCCTCTAGCTAGGCATTCAGATCACTTGATCTTACTGAATAATTAACTTGCTTAATTAATACTGAACCGCATTTATTAGACTTAACATAAAATGCATTAAATGCAAACTTTGACCAAGGGCGTTATTTCCTTCAGTCTCCCATTTGTCGTCAGGGACAAGTGTGCATTTCCTAATTCCTTTGTCGGTTGTTGCCTGCTCATGAACATAAGGTAAGAATGGCCATCCTTATTACGTTCAGTGGTATTTCTCAGTGTCAAAGTTCAACTAGTCAAATAAATAGATAATCACAGCATATGATTCATCTGAGCACGGCCATGCATGTTACAGTTTCTAGCTTTCCGAGTGGCCTTATAATACTTTTGGCATCTCTTCCTGATTTATGGGAGGACAATCCCAATCTTGTGATCTTGAGTTTAGACTTTGTTTGATAGGTGATTACCCGTGCGCTGCCGTTATGTCTCCTTTTACGATGCGACGGTTGACATCGTCAAAGTAACCAGTTCTCAAACAAGTAAACTCAAATGACTCAGGTATTGAGGATTAGTGTCTAATAAGATAATGAGATTTACTTATGATAGATTTTCATCTCTTACAATAAAGTTTCATAGGTCTTGTCTGATACTAATCGTGTTAAGTAAGTATCTATGCAAATGATTGCGACATTGCCATGTCTTCATATATAGTTCAAGAAACGGAACTACTAGTAATCTTGCACCCTATTCGTCTAGCGTTTTATATACGTCCACCTTTATAGAAAACTTCCGACCAGGGACCATTTTCAGCTTTTGACATTCAAGTTCACTTGATAGACATTTCTTAGTCACAGGACTGGTCCTGACAGTCTATCTTGAACATATTGTCAAATTGAAAGGACTCATCATTTAATAATAAACCAAGATTAAATGGAATATGAAAATTCATCTCATATATGATAAATGTTCAACCCGAGTGTTTATAACAATGGGCCTCTAACCCATCTTTAAACAATTAATGGAAATCAAAACTATGTTTGACTTCCAATGCCACAATATGAGTGTTGTATCTCACTTGTTGCATAGGTTTAGTTATCATGCTTTGCCAATCTTAATATCCTTTTCATCAAATGTAATACCTCGTATTTTTCTGTATTTATAAATATATTTTATTATATTTATAAAGCATTTTTATGATTTTTAGAATTTAAATCACATTTAAATATTATTTAAATGTATTTTTAATTAATTAGAATATTTATTATTTTAATTAATTACAAGATGAATTTATTATTTCATGTTGGGAATTTAATTGGATTTCAAAAGTAAAACGATTTTTAATTAATCTAGCCCAATTCAATTCCAAGTTCAAGTCCAAACAAATTAAGCAAGCCCATCTTATGTTTAATGAAGCCCGAAAGGGAATCCTAAAGCCTATCCCATCTTGGAGTTTCCTAAGCCTATAAATATAAGTGCTCACCCTCAAAATCCCTCACTACTATTCATTAAACCTAAAAGTAAAACCCTAACCCTAAATTTCTCTTTCTTTCGTCGAACTTATGTTTGGCCGTGTTTCTCGTACTTCCGTTGGTTTTCAGAAAAATATCTCTTCTGAAAAATTGTAGATCTCAAAAAGTTCTTGAACTTTGCCTCAAGAATCAATCGATTCCGAGTTATAGATTAGAAGTTATGAGAGTTCTAAAATCCTGCTGCAGTAATTTTTCTCTTCTCCTCCCTCCGCCCTTGTCTTCGGCCGCAAGCAAGCCACGAGCTTCGCTCGCCCCTGCCTTTGACGAGTGCTGCCTTGTGCCGCTGCCCACACGCAACACAATTGTGTTGTGTGTGTGTTTTGTTGTTGTTTATCGTTCATACTCCGTATACTTTTAACCTTTTCCAAATTCCGTTTTTAAATTATTAAATTATTATTACTGTTTTGGATCATTTAAATTGATTAGAACGGTTATGAACACCGTATTGGTTTATGTTCGTATTTAATTAAAGGGACTGGTTTTGATGATTGAAATTATTATTTTCAGATTTAATGAGTTAATATAGTGTCGATTTTTATTACCAAAACATAGTTTTTATGATTGTTTATTACTAGGGTTTTAATCCCAACTGTATAGGCAATTGATTTACATAATTTAATGATGATTTAAATTATGGGAATCAATCTTAATTTTCAGATTGTTTATAAGGTTTAAAAAGTTGGGTTTTAATGGTTTTAAAGCTAAAAATTCAATGTTTTTATGTTAGGACTTGAGTTGACTATTTGAGACTATTGAATTAATGATTAATGAATGATTTCTATTTAAACTAAGAGTTTTAGAATATTAAATAGTTTCTGGAAATTTAGTAAACATGGATAATAATTTAGTTCTCCTTTTGTGTTTATAGGAGTTGATTTCTAGTGATCGAGTCGTGATTCGCATAGTGGCCCCGTACTTAGGTATTCCAGGTACGTACAAGACTAGGGTGACCACCCATCCCTTGAGGACTTTGTGAAGTGTATTGAATGCGAATCATGTGAACTTATATGTTATTATGAATTCATATTTGATGATTGGGTATGAATATGTTGTTATGAATTCATGTTTGATATTGAGAACGAGCATGTTATTAATTGCATTATGCTTTATAGATTCTATTGAACTATCATGTTATGGACTTTTATAATCGTTGAATTATGTCAAGCATGTTGTTCAAGTTGGTTTGCATGTATGAGTAGTGCGCATGCAAGTTGTTATTATTACTATGCTATAGTACAGGATGTCTAGCATAATTATTGAGCCAGTCGAATATTGCCAGTGAGCAATATATATTCTACCAAGGGGTAGAATATGTTAGGGAGTCTATGTGAATTGGATTAAGGACAATCCGTGCTAAGGGCACACCCCGCTTGTTAATAGGCAATGTCGAGTTATCTCAAACAGTGTTTTTGAGAAGGAACAATGGGAGTAATTTCACTTGAGTCTTGTTTGATCACAAGTCCTAAAGAAGTAAAATATTAAAGAGTCATTGTGAATTGTTTAATTGTTCAATTGTTTGGATGTTGTGTCTTGAGTCGCCTTGAACATAATATACTAATTAACGTAAAGTGTAACTCAAAGCGGTCAAAACTCTTGGAACATATATACCTTGAGTATGAACAATGGGGGGAGTCTTGCCGGAAAACGTGTACTCCTAGAATGATACAAGACGTTGTTTCATTCTCTTTTATGTCGTTGTGCATTGGAATTCCTGTCGGTATGGCCCGACTGTCGGTAGTTGCCCGACTTATTTTTGGTGTATGGTTGGCTCCCATCACCCTCTCTTTCCTTTTGAGGATACTTTACTTTACCCGTTCGAAGCTACTTTTTATTAATCTGTGAGTCAAGAGTCGTGTCAAGTGTCGAGTCTTGTCTCCATGTTTACTTGTTTATTATATGGCTTTTGCATGTGGATTATTTAATTGTCGAGTGAAGCATGTTAGGATAGAATGTTATTCTAGCTTGTTCGTACTCAGCTTTCGCTGACTTCGTGCTACATGTCTTCTGGTCATGGCCTTCGCCTTAATGACCCTATGATGAACCATCAATTGCATTTGCGTTGTTGGGGAGTAGATTTTTAATAAAGCAGCTTTGTAGAGATAACTTGCGGGAGAGGTTATCATGGGAATCGTGTTGAGAGTTAATCTTCCGTAATTTATAAACTCTATTTCTATTTATAGTCATGACTAATACTACTATTTCAGTTAATGGATTTCAAACGGTTTGTTTTAGTTTGGGCCTCAACGGTTCCAACTTGTTTTAATGACCATTAACTATTTATTTAATATGTTTTAAAAGTTAGTTAATTCCGCTGCGTAATTCTGGTAAATAGCCTTAGCCGTTATCACGGTGGCAGTAATATCTTGGTAATTCATGTGTTTTAAGTTGGAAAATGTTTTATAAAATGCAAGGAATTATTAGGGTGTTACATCGAATGTCTTTCGAGATAGAATGATAAGATCTTTTCAGTATGTTTATTTTGTAAACTAGCCTTTCTTGCTTCAATAGTGGTTCTACACATTTTTCAATGAAGAATCATCAAATCAGCAGACATGTGATTCACATAAGTTCAGTGAAGAACTCTTTAACATAAACAACTCTATTTTATTGCTCTTAGGCAATAATTACTTTAATTCAACTGTGTAGGTTGCTAGTGATGCTATGTTTGATTTTTCTTATCCAAGAAGTTCTTAAATGAAGCTGATGATGTTGCGAGTTTTGCTAATAATGTTAAGAGGAACTCTGTTTGGGATTGATCTGGAAATTTCTTAAATGAAGCTGATGATGTTGCGAGTTTTGCTGATCAATGAACAGATCAAGATCATTATTACTTGAATTTATCCCACAAACTTCTTCAACAACAGTTTCAGGTTAATTGTAGTACTAATAACAGGACCATTATGATAAGTCATCAAGAAAGGTTTGTACAAATCTATAAGTTCGTCTTCTAACAAGCTACCATCAGCAATACCAACCGAATTGTTATTCTGAACAAATTGGTTGTAAAATGGGTTTTCAGAATATGACTGGGGACAACCGTGATTGGCGGCGACAGTTGTGGTGGTTGTTCTTGTTGCAGTTAGAGTACTCCGATCAGCTCTGAGTTTAGCTTTTCTAGCACACTCTTTCACTACGGCTAACAAAGGAAGTATTTAAGACACGCGGAGTACATGAATATTCATGTTACCAGTTCCTATAGCTCAGCTCACTCCTACACCACTAGCATGATAAAGGTTTTTACTTGCACAAAGAACATATAAAATCCAGGGGGTGGGAGGGATATTCAGGAATGACGTACGAGGGAGTTTGGCTTAGGGTTTCTCTATCAAACTTCAAGCAAGAAGTGCAGCTAAATTGGAGTTAGAAGTCATAGGAGGATTAGCTTTGGCTCATAGATCCAACTTCTGTAAGCTCCGCGTTGAGATGGATGCTAAGGCTTTCAAGTTCATGCTAGAAGGAGTTGAAGACAACCTCAGCCATGAGTTTGCTGATGTCTTGGCTGACATCAAAACTGCTTGATGGAACTTGTGAGGTGACTTTCATCTACACCAGGAGACATGGTAACAAAGTGGACCATAACTTGGCTTAACTGGTCTTATGGGTATATTAACTTAAATCAGACTTGCATATTTTGGTATTAAGGCCTTATGGGTCCCATTGGACCAGTAAACTAAAGCATCCAAATTGAAATACACACATACACATCAACACAAAGACATAAAATGAGTGAAAACCTCATGTCCATTCAATTATTTGGACCTGACATGATTAATGAGTAATACTCCAACTTCAATAACATTTCAACATACAAAGCTACGCACTCAACATATTTAACTAGTTGCTAGGTGCTGGTGGTGTTAGAATATGCATTGAACTGGTATATCCCTTACGAACGACTCGGCACAGTGTCTCACTGTTTTTCCTACGTAGACTACAGTTATCTGTTTGGGCCTGTTTTTCGGGCCTATTTCATTTCTAGTAGATAGCAGCAGTATTAGATCTAAAATTCTATATAACTGCATAACCTCAAGGAAATTCTCATACTAGAATGAAATACTCAAGCAAACAGGCGTTCAATGAGGTAGCAAAACACAATTCAAGGGCAAACTAATACGAATTCATGCTAACAATACCAAATTTTATTTACAAGTGTATCACTTTTTAATATACAGAGGCAGTATTTAAATTCTTATAGATTCTAATTTTAATTTTCAGACTATGTGAACGACTACCCAATTGTTCTCGTTAAATTTAATATATTATTACTAATTTACTATGTCTACATGTTAGGGAAGGACTACCCAAAATAATTTTTTTAGAACCAGAGGGGGCAGATCAATTGATCTGATTTCAGTTGCGTAACATGATTTTGAATATTTAAAAAAAAACAAAATCAGAATCCAAACAAAGTTATAGATGAAATCAAGAAACTTTGATTAAGTAATTAAGTTCTAGATGAAAAGAGAAGTTACCTGGGACTCATCATATCGATCTACAATTAACAATCTTATCTCCGAAATTCAATCAGACACTTGCTAAATAAGATCAATATCAAAGCAAACTCGAGTTAAACTACATCGCATCATCAACAATAAATAAAAAAAATACTAAGTTCATTTGGCTAATTGCTTAGAGACTCCATAATCAAATTCAATTGAGAACAAGTACATAGTTAGCTATCTTATTCATTGCAAGCGGTTATGAAAAATAAATAACATAACATAACATAACGTAAAGGTGATGTAAACACCATTCAAGACACCTAATTTCTGGATATTATTCATGGTACTTGAAGAATGATCGAGAAATAAAGTCCGATGTATATGCGTAGTATCATAGAAGTAGTTTCAAAGATTCAATTTATTTTTGCCATAATCAGCCAATGGTCAGTTGGAGCACCAAAATTTCCTTGTTAGCACAGTAACCAGAAACGCATCAAATTCCAATAAGAAACAATTAAGACTTATTGAAGCATCAAATCCAAAGAAAATATTCTCCTATTTTATCGAAAAAGCTATATTCATAGCTTTATTGACAGGCTCACCACACAAATTATGATCATGTGTAGCTCTCTAGCAGAGTTGCAGGTCCCAAGCTACATTCATTCACCTGATTTGTCTAGGTGAAAAAATTCTAATAAGAAAAATAACCAACAAACTCTCAAACTGACCAATCATTCAGCTGAGGTAATCATAAAAACCATATTTTCGTTCCTCCAACATCACAATGTTATCTAGGCATCTATCAAAGCTACAATAATATACATATCAGGAAAAGTCATTCTACTAAACACGCTCCATTCAATTCACCCCAATGAACATTTCTCTACATCTTTACATCAAGAAAACAGTCTACTATGGACACAAACACAGTGCCTATCCGAAACCACACAGGGCAGACACACACACCCAAACACACGAGAAACTCAAAATTAGCTGCCAATCATAAACATATATGCCAACATACTGAAATTCCAAATTCTCATAATCTTTCTTCAATTAGATTCAAGATATCTAGTTTGAAGTTCAGTTTTAGCACAACAAAAAAGACCAGGAATCAAGAGGAATTCATAAAAATAAAAAATAGGAGAGAGAATATGTAGACACCTACTTTTGTCCCCATTCCCGAAAGGGAAGGTTCGATGATGAGAACATAAATCTCCACTTGGAAACGCATCTCCTATAAAATAACGAATCTCGATCACCCTTTTCATTTCACCCGAACATGCTATTTATAGAAACCTGCTAAAAATAGTAACTGCCGTAACAAGTAGTCGCTAAGAGTGGCAAGACATAAAAGATAGGAACCTGTCAGAATTAGGTGTTGCACTCCAACATAAATCCTAAAAGAGATAGAACTTGCAAGAGGAATCCTATTCCTAGTATAATTCGAAAATAAGAGTTACGTATTAATTAAAATCCTAAAGAACCTAGAGTTCGTAACGGGCCCAGACGCATTCCATCATAAAGTTAATACGCACTAAAAGACTCGGATAAGTCTCAAAGACTCCGTATTCCACGAGTCCAAATCTGACAAGGAAATACGGCCCAGACCCTATTTTCAACGCCTCGCTCTGGGCGCCGAAATCTTCGGCGCCCAGCCCTGGGCGCTGAAATTACCTGGCTACGTGTTCTCTCCTAATTCTTCTTGGATTAGTGCTCTAAAATTCTATCTTTCCACAAACTCTTTTCTATAAATACAGCCCCAAATTCGACGTGAACACAACACACAATTCATATTCTGAGTATTGACTCCAACCCCTAAGCCTAAGCCTCACGCTGCGAAATTGATCCCGCGTTCTATCGCAATCGATCCAAAAATCGAACAGAACGTATCCTGTCCCTTGTAGCTGAAGAACTAAGCCCGAAAACTTGAGATTCGTTAAATTAAAGGAGAAATAGCAAAGCCAAAGTGGTTAGTTTTCTGAGAACCGTGACGCACCTCTCAAGGGTGCGTCGTAATGTGTCCCTTCGCATGATTTAATCGCTTTCCTCGCCCTTTTATAAAACTGTTAAACTATTAAATCTGATTGTTCTATCACGCCTAATAAAGATAATATCTTGGGAAATGGAATTATCATGCAAGGTCCCTTAAATCAATCTAAACCAGATAATCACGATCGATCTAGTATTATGTGTTGCATATTGCTAAAATCAATTCAGATTAGTTTAATAGTTAACGCATGTCCCTTCAATTATTTATGATGAGCTAGTAAGGATACCCTGCCTCTGGAGTTATCGAAGAGCGAGTACTCCTCTCGGTAGTTACAGTCCCCCGAACCCTCAATCTCTACTTTGGGGGTGTACGTTGAGAGATCCCCGCACCAGGGATCACAAGGGAACCTATGGCCATCGTGGTCAAACATAATTGCACTCGCTTTATGTCACGATAACCGGGTTTTGTCAGTTTTGTCGTTAAAAACTGAATGGCGACTCCTATATTACTAGTCAATTGGGTGTAAACTCACAGAAAATCCAATTACACTTGATTTGACAAAAAGAAACGTCACGCCGACGATGGACGAGGTCACGCATTAGCCTCGTGCTTTTTCGGCCCCCTCACAGTGGCGACTCCACTGGGGATAGTGAAGGAAATACTCGTGCTCGTAGGTAATCAAAATAGCCGAAGGGTGAAACGATCCTACCCCGCGTAACGAATCTTGGCTCCCTTGGGATGATTCATCTCGGGAGTTGGGACTAAGGACACCCATCGCCAACCGGGGGGTGCATACGCTTCGAATGTTTTCCACTCGGCACTTTCGCTAGTAGTACACCCGTCCCAAACCCAATCGCTCGCCCACTAGGTCCCTCTCATTAGTGCATGTCCCCTTGGCTTACATCGTGATTGGCCTCTTGGGCGAAATTCGTCTGTTGAAGGTACTACCTCGACCGGGGCATGTGTTGGATCTGAGATAGAAGCGGTACCGAGCCGGCGCAAAGACTACCCATAGAGGCCTATCATAAACTACATGACATATTATTATTTTGCCTCATAATGTAATGTTAGTTATGTGTAGCGAATTATGTGATTGTGTGTGACAAATAATGCTAGAAAACCAACGACCTTAAAAAATTGCCGATACATTCATAAACCAATTGGCCAAAGAGTTATACCAAAATACGTGTTCCGCAAACCCGAACGATCGCCACAAAAATAAGCGACGCTCGGGATGGCTGTAACGAATCCCACAACGCTGCACAACGCATAAAGGACGTTATTAGGCAAGCACGCAAAATTAAGTCGCATAAACGAAAAGATATATGCAAACGAAAGACGAGGACCAGCCAGGGACGCATTTTCTACGCCCCTGGCTGGGCGCCAATATTTCTCACGCCCTTCGCTGGGCGCTGAAGTTGCTGCCTGGCCTTTTGGTCAGGCACAGCAGCCTCGGTGCCCGCGCATAAAAAAATACGTAGCAAAAAAAAACTTTTCGTGAAAATTGCTGCGAGGGCGTATGAAAAGGCACTCGATTCTAAAAAGAGACTTATAAAAAAATAAATAACTCCTTGTGTCGTTGTTAGGCCTCCTATGACGACAATGTTCGGCACCAAAACCGAGCATGCTAATATTTATGAATGTCACACAGGCAAAGATTTTCGAAAATATAAAGAGTTCAAAATGCACACATAATAGTCCAAATATACTAGTCCGACCTAAGGGTAGTCATAAAATGTCTAAAAGCCGACTCATGAAATAAACTAATGTGTCTCCTACTCCACAACGATAATGCAGGGCCCCTGAATACCTACCCGTGATAGCCATCAAGGATCGCAATGGAAGTAGCATGTCCCGAAAATCTATTCCTAGAGGTCGCACAAACCCAAGAGATGCATGCTCTAGAACACGACCCTCAACGTTCTCAAAGGCCACTCGCCTCAAAGAACCACGCTATGCCAACAGCGTTCCCCAACTCACATGCTTTCGGGCTATTGTTTGGGTTAGAAAAGAAAAGAGCAAGGAACGAAACAGAAATTATGGCATTGGCCCTTCAAGATGAATTATTCGATCCCGCGAAACTGATCGCTCCATCACCCTTAAAGGTCGACCAAATCCAACGAGGGTGGCGCAAAACCTTCAAATGGACAAATGCTCGTGGAATGAAGTTCAAGATATCTGCGGGTGAGGGCCCAATGTACGAAGAATTAGAGTCTGAATTCGAGTCCGACTCCGAGTCCGAACCTAACAAAATTGTAACCTCTCCCAAAATTAGTTTAGACCTGGAAATATCCACTCCGGGAGATCTTTTTGATGTAATGCTTCATGACTTTAATGAGATAAACAAAACTTTCGAGTATATGCCGCTTAAATATCCGAGTAGTAATGCAGAATGCCTCGCCACTAATGAGCACGAAAAAGAGCCAAAAGAGGAATACGCCGAATTAATAAAAGCTGTAAATGAACAAGAACTCAAAACTCCTATAATTGAGGACACAGAATCGGTAAATATCGGAACAGAGGAAAATCCTAAATTCATTAAAATCGGCCTCACCTTAACTCCCACTGAAAAAACCGATCTAATCTCCACTTTACGGGAATTCGAGGGTGTCTTTGCTTGGTCCTACAAAGATATGCCCGGATTAGATCGAGAAATCGCTAAGCATAAGATTCCACTAGATCCCAAAATGACGCCAGTAAAACAAAAGCTACGGCGGCTCAAACCAGAGATAGCCTTGAAAATAAAAGAAGAAGTCACTAAACAATTAGACGTCGGCTTCATAAAAGTCTCCAACTACCCAGAATGGGTGGCCAATATTGTCCCCGTGGCTAAAAAAGATGGACGAGTGCGAATGTGCGTAGATTTTCGAGATCTCAACAAAGCTAGTCCCAAAGATGACTTCCCTCTACCTCACATTGACATATTGGTAGACAACACCGCGGAACATGCGCTTCTCTCCTTTATGGATGGGTACGCAGGATATAACCAAATACTTATGGCAGAAGAAGACATGGAAAAAACAACCTTCATTACCCCTTGGGGTACATATTGCTACACTGTGATGCCTTTTGGTTTGAAAAACGCGGGGGCCACCTATCAAAGAACAGCCACCACGTTACTCCATGACATGATACACAAGGAAATCGAGGTCTATGTAGACGACATGATCGTCAAATCTAAAGACCGGCACGGTCACCTCCCGGCACTTAGAAAGTTCTTCACCCGAATCTTGAAATATAACATAAGACTAAATCCACAAAAATGTGTGTTCGGGGTAACCTCTGGAAAATTACTAGGATATGTAGTTAGTACGCGGGGAATCGAGATTGACCCATCCAAGATTAAAACCATTACCGAAATGCCCCCACCAAAAACTGAAAAACATATAAGGGGCTTCCTAGGAAAGCTGCAATACATTAGTAGGTTCATTTCCAAGCTTACTATGACTTGTGAGCCAATATTCAAAAAATTAAGAAAAGAAGAAAAAGCCGAATGGGATGAACAATGCCAAATTGCCTTTGATAAAATCAAAGAATATCTAAGCAAACCACCCGTCCTGTCACCTCCTTTGCCTGGAATCCCTTTACGCCTATACCTAACCGTCACAGATACTGCAGCGGGAGCTATGCTCTCACAGTGTGTACATGGATCCGAGCAAGCCATCTACTACTTGAGCAAGAAGTTCATACAGTACGAGACGAGATATACAGAACTTGAGAAAACCTGCCTCGCCCTCGTCCGGGCGTCAAAAAAACTCAGACATTACCTATGGCTAGTCATGCTCTCAGAATTCGACCTAAAATTCATTCCAGAAAAAACAATCAAAGGAAGAGCGGTAGCCGAATTCCTGGCCGAGCATGCTACGAACGAGGAAACCACAGAAGCTTACCTCCTCCCTGACGAGGAACTTCTGATGATACGAGACGACTATTGGACACTATACTTCGATGGCGCGTCCAATCAGAAGGGATGCGGTGTCGGAGTTCTCCTAGTCAGTCCCGAAGGGGCCCATATACCAATTTCCGTCAAACTTGACTTCGAGGCCACAAACAACGCCGCCGAATATGAAGCCTGCATAGTTGGGCTAGAGGCTGCAGTTAGCCTCGGAGTCAAACATCTACAAGTCTTCGGGGATTCCTCCCTAATAATCAGCCATATATCCAAAAGATGGAAGGTCCGAAGCACTAGTCTCTCAAAATATCAAGCTCACTTAGACCAAATAGTTGAGCAATTCGAAAAAATCGAGTATACGTACTTACCAAGAGACGACAACCAATTCGCGGATGCACTAGCAAAGTTAGCTTCAATGCTCAACATCCCGAATGAATGGGACGGAATGACCCTTCGGGTCGAACGAAGAAAAGAGCCGGCTTATTGCTGTGCCATAGACTCCGAACCCGCAAACACCGAAGAAGAACCATGGTATACGGACATCCTTCGTTATAAAACAAGCGGGGAATTCCCCCCAAACACCTCCCCGCGAGCACAAAAGGCCCTACGCCTCCTCGCGTCGCAATATAGCATAACCCTGGGAGAATTGTACAAATACGCGCCAAATAAAATCAAGTTACTTTGTGTTCACCAGAACCAAGCCCAAAGACTAATGGAAGAATACAATAACGGCGTGTGTGGACCTCATATGAACGGCAAAATGCTTTCCCGAAAAATATCCCGCTCAGGGTATTATTGGACCACCATGGAAACCGATTGCCATCACTTTGTGAAAACTTGCCCAAAATGCCAAATCTTCAGTAACCTTAACCACTTACCTTCCTCAGAACTATACAGATTCACTTCCCCATGGCCCTTTTCTACCTGAGGTATAGATATACTCGGCAAAGTAACACCCACAAGCGTAGGGGGACACGAGTACGTTTTAGTCGCAATTGAATACTTCACTAAATGGGTAGAGGCAGTCTCCTACGCAAAATTAACGGCCAAGCATGTAGCTCCATTCCTAGAAAAGAACATATTCTGTCGATACGGGGTTCCACATGAAATCATAAGCGACCAAGGTTCCCACTTTAGGGCCGAAGTCCAAGACCTGCTCGAAAAATACCATGTCAAACACCATAAATCCTCTCCCTACAGGCCGCAAATAAACGGCGCGGTAGAAGCGGCCAACAAAAACATTAAAGTCATAATCGAAAAAATGGCCGAAAATTATAAGGATTGGCCCAACAAATTACACTTTGCATTATGGGGTTATCGAACCTCAATCCACACCTCCATTGGAGTAACACCCTACTCCTTGGTATACGGAATGGAAGCAGTTCAACCGATCGAGTTGGAAATTCCCTCCCTCCGGATCGTCCTAGAAAGCAAGCTGCCCGAGGCCGATTGGGTTCAAGCTAGGTACGACGAGCTCGCTCTTTTAGACGAACGGAGGTTGAGGGCTTTACATCACGTGCAAGTGTATTAAAAGCGTATCGCAAGGAAATTCAACAAAAGAGTCAAACCTCGAAATATCAAAGAAGGTGATTTTGTGTTAAAAGAGGTCCGCGCACCTACTACGGACCCCCGAGGAAAATTCCGGCCTAATTGGACCGGACCATATTTTGTAAAGACCATCCTACCTGGCAGAGCGGTCCAACTGGCCGACATAGATGGAGCGGAATTCGCTAACCTCACGAATTTAGACCAATTGAAAAAATACTATGTTTAATAAAATTCAGTCCGGAGTTAAGGCATCTAATAATACACATTAAACTCATAAGCAAGCATTCTGCGCATTACTCTATCCGAACGGCATAAGACTCGCTAAAGTAGAAAGGGCAAAAAACTCGCAAAGGACACAGTTTCAACGCCCAGGGCTAGGCGCTGTTATTTTTCATGCCCAGGCCTGGGCGCCGATCTTTCCAACGCCCAAGCTTGGGCGTCATTCTCTCCTGCCACCAAACCTCCCGCTTCTGCAAGTGTTCGTACTCCTTTTTTTGGATCATCAAAAGAACCACAAACACTTGGGGGGGGGGGGGGTAGCGGACGTGTAATGAACACCCCTTTCAAAAAAAACATATAGCTAGAACTACGTACGACCTGATTCTGACAAGATACGTAGGCAATCCTTACCAAGGATTCGGTCCAATAAAAAATAAATAATAATAAAGTCATGGAACACATCGAGAGGAAAAGATATTACAAAGGGCATTATACCCTAACCCATGCACGAGCAAGGCTAAAAGACCAAATAGAACGAAAAGCGAAGCCACATAAAAATTCTCAGGAGAAGCCCAACAAAGCAGTATGGCACGAGTCGGTAAAAAACGGAATCCCCAAATGTAGACATAAGAAAACATACATATGTATGTAGACACCTACTTTTGTCCCCATTCCCGAAAGGGAAGGTTCGATGATGAAAGCATAAATCTCCACTTGACAACGCATCTCCTATAAAATAACGAATCTCATTACCCCTTTTCATTTCACCCGAAACCTGCTATTTATAGAAACCTGCTATTTACAGAAATGTGCTATTTATGGAAACCTGCTAAAAATAGTAACTGTCGTAATGGTAGTTGTTAAAAGTAGTAAGAATAAAAAGATAGAAACCTGTCAGAATTAGGTGTTGCACTCCAACATAAATCCTAAAAGAGATAGAAATTGTAAAAGGAATTCTATTCCTATCGCAGTTCGATAAAAGAGTTAACGTATTAATTAAACTCATAACGAACCGTGAGTTCGTAAAGGGCCTGACGCATTCCGTCGTAAATTGATACGCACCAAATAACTCAGATTAAGTCTCTTAATGAACTCCGTACTCTAGAGTCCAATCTGACAAAGAATTCTGCCAGACCCTGTTTTCAACGCCCAGCCCTGGGCGCCGAAATCTTTGACGCCCAGAGCTGGGCGCCGAAAATACCTGGGACGGATTCTTTTCCTAATCCGTTTCGTACTCAAATTCCTGAAAATCTATCTTTCTACGCCACTCTTTCCTATAAATAGACCCCTAAAGCCGACGTGAAGAGAACAACACACAATTATATTTCTGAGTATTGACTCTAAACCCCTAAGCCTAAGCCTCACGCTGCAAAACTGATCACGCGTTCTGTCGCAATCGATCCATAAATCGAACAGAACGTATCCCGTCCCATAATTTGAGATTCGTTAAATAAAAGGAGAAATAGCAAAGTCAAAGTGGTTAGTTTTCTGAGAACCGTAACGCACCTCTCAAGGGTGCGTCGTAATGTGTCCCTTTTCCATGGTTTAATTGCTTTCCTCGCCCGTTTATGAACTATTAAACTAACTAAAATCTGATTGTTCGATCACGCTTGATAAATATGATATTTTTGGGAAATTGGATTATCATGCTAGGTCCATTAAAACAATCTAAATCAGATAATCGCGCTCGATCTAGTACTATATGTTGCATATTATTAAAATCAACTCAGATTAGTTTAATAGTTAACGCATGTCCCTTCAATTATTTATGCTGAGCTAGTAAGGATATCCTGCCTCTGGAGTTATCGAAGAGCGAGTACTCCTCTCGGTAGTTACAGTCCCCCGAACCCTCAATCTCTACCCTGCGGGTGTACGTTGAGCGATCCCCACCACCAGGGATCACAAGGGAACCTACGGCCGTCGTGGTCAAACATAATTGCACTCCCTTAATGTCCCGATAACCGGGTTTTGTCTGTTTTTCTCATTGTCGTTAAAAACTGAATGGCGACTCCTATATTACTAGTCAATTGGGTGTAAACTCACAGGAAATCCAATTACACTTGATT
Source organism: Spinacia oleracea (assembly GCF_020520425.1). Lineage (NCBI taxonomy): Eukaryota > Viridiplantae > Streptophyta > Magnoliopsida > Caryophyllales > Amaranthaceae > Spinacia > Spinacia oleracea. Next base: position 60,020,422 of record NC_079488.1, on the reverse strand, counting down.
TGACAAAAAGAAGCGTCACACCCACGAGGGACGAGGTCACGCATTAGCCTCGTGCTTTTTCGACCCCCTCACAGTGGCGACTCCACTAGGGATAGTGAAGGAAATACTCGTGCTTGTAGGTAATCAAAATAGCCGAAGGGTGAAACGATCCTACCCCGCGTTTATTTCCCCATCAAGTTGGGACGACCTGAAAATCAGCATATTAATGTGAACGGGCAGAACCGCATAACGAATCTCGGCTCCCTTGATGTTTCATCTCGGGAGTTGGGACTAAGGATACCCATCGCCAACCGGGGGGTGCATACGCTTCGAATGTTGTCCACTCGGCACTTTCGCTAGTTGTACACCCGTCCCAAACCCAATCGCTCGCCCACTAGGTCCCTCTCGCCTGCATGCCCCCTTGGCTTGCACTTGCGGGTTGGCCTTCTGGGACGAAATTCGTCTGTTGAAAGCACTACCCCGACCGGGGAATGTGGTGGATCTGCAATAGAAGCGGTACCAAGCCAGGCGCAAATAACTACCCATAGAAGCCTATCATAAACTACATGACATATTATTATTGCCTCATGATGGAATGTTAGTTATGTGTAGCGAAATATATCATTGTGTGTGACAAACTATCCTAGATAAACCAATGACCTTAAAAAATTGCCCAAACATTCATAAATCAATTGGCTAAAGAGTTATACCAAAATACGTGTTCCGCAAACCCGAACGATCACCACAAAAATAAGCGACGCTCGGGATGGCCTGTAACGAATCCCACAAACGCTGCACAAGGCGTAAAGGACGTTATAAGGCAAGCACGCAAAATCGAAGTCGCATAAACAAAAAGTAGACGCAAACAGAAAACGAGAACCAGCCAGGGACGCATTTTCAACGCCCCTGGCTGGGCGCCGAAATTTCTCACGCCCTTCGTTGGGCGCTGAAGTTGCTGCCTGGCCTTTTGGTCAGGCACAGCAGCCTCGGTGCCCACGCATGAAGAAAATACGTAGCAAAAAAAAAATTCGAAATTTTTTTTGCTGCGAGGGCGTAAGAAAAGCACTCGATTCTAAAAGCGACTAAAAAAAATAAAAATAAATAACTTTTTGTGTCGTTGTTAGGCTTCCTACGACGACAATGCTCGGCACCAAAACCGAGCATGCTAATTAAACGACCTTGAATGTCACATGGGCAAAGTATTCAAAAACTAATGTTCAAATGGAGTCTTCAAGGAAAAATAATGTTCGAATAAAAAAAATAAATCCGAGTCTAGACTAGGTTATGCCGAAGTACAATCTAAATCCTAAGTCTTAGTTGTCTTATCCATAGAATCGGTCCTAATACTTGGTGTCGTTCTGGAAGCTAAAAGGTTAAACCATATTGAGTCTCCCTTCCTAACATTTAAATCAATGAGCACCCATATGTAATTGTCATCCCTTGCTAGGAATCCACGGCCTCAATACTCTCTCTCACCAATAAAAAGAATATATTATAGTATTTGCAAAATGGAAACGGTCACATTCTGGAAATCATTCCCCCATAGTCGCACAACCCCCAAAGTGAACCTAAGGTGTTAATACCATTGGCAAAGAAAAAATTAATGGCCCCAAGGCTTATAATCACATTGGGTCACGACTATCATAGTCCTCTCGAGTCACTCGCTCCTTGAAATACTACTAAGTACGGACTAAAAGATTTTCCATGAATGCAACATGACCAACCATGAAAATACCCAAATCGGCATACTATAAGGCTACCATTGGGGTAAAGCAATACACACTAAGAGAGAAGCCGCACTAATGATTCTAGTCTTGCAAAAATAAAAATTCGATCTCCCCAATTAACTACCTTGCCAACATTAAGCAAAATGGCGCATGACAAATGAACACCCAAGGGTTAAAATCTAAAGTGTCAACCAACGAAAGTTATGGTCCAATTAGCCTAAGTCTTAGAGTTGTTGGGTCAAGTATTATAGGCTTACGCCACGTCATTATTTTGAGTCTAGGCCACCTCCTTATATTCATACCCGGGTTATAATCAGAAGGATCAATGAAAGTTCGAGTCTAAATCACAACTTCCAATTAAATCCCAGAAACTGGAATCTGAAAAGAAGCAAAAAAGTTATTTTCGATGCAATTCTTTCGTTAAATTTCAATAAAAACAAGATTTCGAATCTACGCTATTTGCACATTTTAAGAAACGACTAAATACGCTTGCAAAGTAAGGCAATTTAAAGGTCCACCCTAGGACTGCTAAAATTAAAGGTCCACCCTAGGCCTACTAAAATTAAAGGTCCACTATAGGCCTACCAAACGAGGCTCACTCAGTCTCGCCTCGTGACTCAAAGACCACAACCATCTACCTTTTAGCCCAAATAAAAAATTTGATTGAAGGATTTATGTTGGGGGGAAATCCCGAGCAAAAAGAAAAAAATAGAAAGAGAAAAGGGAGAGCGAAAAGAGCGAGCCATGAAGTACTTAGCCCGTACCTCCCAAAGTGCGGAATGTACCCAAACAGACGAAGGAAAAGAATTGAGTCAACCAATCCAAATCATGCCACAAAAGCTACATAAAAGTTCTACGATGTCTACCCTTTCCAGTCCTTATGTTCTTAGACGCCTTCGCTCTGGGGCCCCTGTTCAGCTCATTTAACCCATCCATATTCTCATTGCCATAACCCAAGAAACCATTACCTCGACTCTTGTTCCTGAACTTGTTGTCAACTGCAAACCACGCACGGTCATTGACACGTGCGTCATACCCATTATTTCCAAAGCACAAACCTGCTCTTACACGACCATTAGCATAATGACCATATAACTTGTTTGGATACATCCTGTTGATATACCCTTGAGCCGTCCCCATGTTACTCATTGGCCTTGGTTGATGTAAACTCATGACACTAGCTTGAGACCGCAAATTGTGAGTCCTAGAAGATGTAATCCTTATGGTTGACCAATACCTATACAACTTATCCAATCTCATTCAACCCATCTTTCAAGTCGTCTTGAGTCACAAATAAAAAAGAGACAAATGAAAAGTACATTCTACGCTTAATGTAAAAATAGAAAAAATAAAAAATGTAAAAAAGAAACTTTGCAAAGCGCCTCTAAAGTTAGTCTAAAAGGAAAAGGAAGCATTTAGCGCACCAAAAAAGATCCGCCCTGAAGTCATTTTGAGCGCCAACAGCTGGTAGCCGAAATCTTTAACGCCCCAGCCTGGGCGCTGATTCTCTCTGCTTGCTAAAAATTTGTCCAGAAGTGCTCGTCATTTTATCCGCACATGCACGGAAAAATAACGAACACTTGGAGGGGTACAACACGTATTCAGGTATATGTACCAAAAAACACATGAAAAGAAAATACATGTGCTTAAAAAATAAAACAAAAATTTGGCTTACGGCAAAGCAGCAGATTAAAATAGTAATGAACTTCACTTATCTCATCCTATTTCAAACATTACGGTTCCACCTCAGAACGTACTTGTTTAAAATCAGCATTCTAAGAAACCATTTTCTAGGCTAAGAACTAGGCAAGACTTGATTCCAAATTAAATCTATTTAAAGCGGATACGTAGGCAATCCATGATTCGGTCCAACCAATATTAAAGCCTATAGAAAAACAAGAATAAAAATAGAAGTCCCTTATTGAAATTTAATTACTTGCAATCCAAGTCGAAAGAAAAATTGAAAGCACGAAGAAGAATCCAAGTCATCAAGATGCCAAAATGAGCACACATCGAAAAATAATAAAGGGCACGTACCCTTGCCAGAAGGAGCACTCACACTCCTAGGCACTTAGCCAAGACTCAAAAAGATCGCTTTACATCAATTGAATGGGGGCTAGCGCAAGCGTCCATGACCTCTAAAGTACTCGACTTGACCCTCCCTAAAGCGAACTAACTCACTTAAAGACTTTCTTTCACCACTAGACGTAGTCGTTCGCTTAAAGACCTTCTTTCACCACTAGATACAGTCATAATCGCCAACAAGTAGTAAAGGCAGTAAGCTTGCAATAAAGAGGATTGTTCTACGGCGTCGCCCCATCGTTCCTTCAAGCTCAGGGCACCCGTTCATGGTAACTCAAATGCTCGCGAATCCCCTTGAAAAAAAAATCAGATATTGTCAATAGGACTTGGCACTTAACCAAGGCTCACCCTACTCAGACATATGACACGGGCATCTAAAATCGAAATCTAAAAGCATCATTAATAGGAAGACATAATAACAACTAGGGGCTAAAAAATTAAAATGGAAGAGCTAGGGAAAGAACTAAGTATACCTTGACCTTCTGTACAGACATACACCAAGTAAATCTAAGTCAATTTGAAAACGGTTTATATTCCCGCAATTCTGGAAAAGACGGCCCTAAAAGCCTAAAGCATATGCCGAACGGGCACAAGTATATCTTGACGCCTGCACCCTGACTTCCAGCAAATCCTTAGACAGCATTCCAAAAATCGTAACAGTATTTTGATTCACTCATGTAATCCTGTACGAACCCTTCTATAAGTCAACCTACTTAGCACACCTCGGACTGTACACAGTAGGATTCGGATTTTAAATATTTTCCAAATAATTTTCAAAGACTTCTTCGAACATAATAAAGAGTCGTTGGTTTAATCTAAGTATGCGTTTATCCCGATGTTGCAAGTGAGTCAAAAAGATTTCTAAATATGATTATGGGTAAAAGAAAGGCACCTAACTTTTGGTCAAGGCACACTTCCACATGTTACTACCTTGACCATGGCGATGTCGCATAATACACTACTACAAAAAGGGGCATAGAGTACTGTTGAAATACACTTTATAGGACGCCTTAGAGGCGTTCTCCAACTCAGCGCGCTATAAAATTTATAAAACGGGTAAAAGAAGCGTTTTATATACCTAATCATAAAGTACAGTGATAAGAGATAAGCGTCCTCTATTCCCTTCCTAAAATCAGAAAATGAAAAAGGAATATAGAACGGTTAACGTACATAACTGTCTCCTATACTCTATAATAAAGCGCACCTTCCATACATAACTGTCCTCTATTCTTCTTGTTAAATATTGAGATACAGAACATCTTCCATACATAGGCGTACTATATACTTATTTATTTCAAAAAAAAAAAAATTAAACAATTCTTAATATACGATTTCCAAAAACTTCTTGTATATATGTGTTAATATTACAATAAAGTTCAAATACACAAACATACATATTACGAAGTAACTCTAATTTACAACTGAAATTAAAAACAAAAAATGAATAAATTGATGTTCCCACTTCCCATACTATAATTCTTTATAAGTTCTTCGCCTCTTCAAATATTTCCTAGCTCTTTCACTTGACTGCAACTGGAAAAAAAAACGATGAACTATGAACTTTATCTCGCTGCTCTGCATTAGACTTAAACCTGAAATCACCAAAAGAGAATTAGAGGACTTTAAGATTAAGAACCAATAATTGAAGCATTTAAGTTTTTGGAAGAGAAAAATAAATTGGCTACCTAGTTGTTGACATACTCCAATTGTTGAGTTGGAATCATTAACTGTCTAAAAAGTGTTTATAATTTTACAATCACACCAGAATAACCGGGCAGGATTTTCATTAATGATAGATGCAATTATGCCGGCGTGTGGATCATAACCATCTGTGTCAACTACAATAAACTCAGGCCCAAAGTCACAAAAGACACTACCAAATAGGCCACATACTTGTGGCTTATGATTATGGCAATATTCATCATATTCAATTGCTTTGTCATTGAATATAAGCTCCTTCATTCATCTTCATACTTGTTATTAGTTCCATAACAAACAAGAGATACCAAAATATTCCCATCTAATGTCCTGTTCTAAATTCTAATATCAGAGACTCAGAGTTATGTGCTAGTAATAATCAAGTTGATTTTGAGCTATTAGAAAATGTTCAAGGCAATTTGTGACAATTAAGCAGCATAGTCCCACACAAACGTTTGACATTTTCTTAATCTAGTTTTAAATGGACCAACCAATATGCAACATGACTTGATAAAATTAGACAATTAGTCAATGCCAATAAATATATAAGTAATAAATTCGAATCCTAGTATCCCCCCTGTAAATATAATTGTCTTGTTTAAACCAGATATCTTCGTCATGCACTAAAGGTCAAAATAACATAATTAAAGTTGGGATTGGATTGCGTTAAAATGCCAGCACCCATAACCAGGTATCTTCGTCATGCACTTTACTTGTAAAAATTATGTTACCTTAAACCTTAAAAACGGTGTTAGTTGGGGCAGCAACAAGACAGGAGTCGGAGATATGATGGTGGAGCGGCAATCATGACGGCGGCGAGTCTGACGATTAAAGAGAACATAAAAATAACCAAAATTCAATCAGATCTCCTGTAATTCAATTCGAAAATTCAAATTAAAGGCAAGACAAGAAAACCTATATTAATGATGAGAAATAGGAAAAGGGGTTGATCAAATAAACATTAAATCATATATTAAGCTTGTGAGGAATATACAGAAATCGAAAGAGTGCAAACCATTTCTCAATGATTTAATCTGCTGAGAAATAAAAATCATGTGTGAGGAGTATTGGCGTGGAAATCGAAATGGAACAATGACAATTTCTTAAACTAGTAATTTATGAAATGGGGAAAGAGAAACACATAGGTAAAACAGAGAGATAGACGGAGGAGTGGAGGAGTTGGCGGCTAATGCCTAATGGGGAAGGTGGGCTAGGGTATGAGTATATTAGTTTTAGTAATAACATTTTGATTTGAGTTTATTAATTATGGGCTTTAGGTTTGTGTTTTGCGGGAGATATTTCATTTTCTTAGAGTTAATTTGAGTTTTGTCTGCCGCCAATACTGATATAGTTATTTTGTATTTTTTTTTTTTTTAGAAAATAGTATGCATTTATCTATCACCGCTTAGCGATTTGTATGTATAGATTTAATAATATTATTTATTCTTTTACCAGGGTAAAAGAATATGAAACTGTTAAATAAGGTACCCGTTCTATATTCTTTCCCCCATAGAACTGTTATCAAAGAAAAACGTACTATATGATCATAGGAAACGCTTATCACACTTAACCGTACCTTATTCGGCGTTACTTATTCCTGTTTTTGTAGTAGTGATACGACATTTACAAGAGAAGTAGCAGGTCACTACTCGAACGTACCTCGCACTAAACGAGTCTGGTTAAAACTATTCATGATCCATGTCACCATGAATGCATAAAGACGTATGCAAAGCATTATAGCACCAAGCCAATCCCGTAGCTACAATTGGGGGCTTGAGAAAAACACTCTAAAAATGCTCGAAATGACAATTTTATCGCAAATTCTCGACGCTAATGCTATACATACATCATAGGGGCACAATCCTAAGCTTTAATCATGTAAAACGAACCTTAGAATGGCTACAACCCCTCCTAAATTCTAAGCACTACTTAGAATATATAAAGTCACCCCACTAACAAAGGGTAACTGAAAATCGCGAGTCACCAAAACTCCGATCAAACTACTGCACCTAACGCTCGCCCTATAAAGCGCCCGTTACACAGTCTACCTCGTTCCAAAGCAAAAGCGAAAGAAAAAAAATCAAGGATAAGAACTGTCAAAATATACCCAGAAATAATTTTCAACGCTTAGAGCTGGGCGCGAATATCTTTAACGCCCCAGCCTGGGCGCTGAATCTTTCTGCTAGCCAAGTTTTACCCAGATATAAAAATAAGAAAGAAACACCTATGAATCCTCGCATCGAACGAAGTAATAAGCCGTGCAAACCCACGCAGAAGGTGCTACACTTGTTCGAGTACCTGAACGAGGCATGACGAAATACTCCAATGCAAAAAATAATAATGATACCCCAACACCTGGAGAAATGTTCTAATACATGTTGTTAGGCCACACAAGCCTACGTCGCACCATAAAGTTTAACCATCCCACAGTATAAGTCTAAAAAAAAAGAGAATAAGGCATATTGCACTAATGTAGGCACGACCAAGAGCACGTGTAAAAGAGCCAAAGACTACTTATCGCCCAAATTCAAAATGCAAGCCACACGACTTCTACATTAAGGATTAAAGGTAGCAAAATATTACCTACCACGGAAGGGATAGCTCGCACCTACACGAGCGGAACCCCAAGGCATCTTTCTCAAAAGAGCCTACAAAAATCGTACCCAACATGCATACTTGGGGGCTCCAAGCTACGAAACAACCATAGCAAAATAAAAAAAAATCTCGAAGCAAATGTTTGAACAATCGATAGGGCACGATGTTTGAGCCCACTTCATGAATGGGCCTGAACCCTATCAAGCTTCTAAGCAAACTATTCAAAATCAGTCGTTGCTCAAAAAAAATATATAATGATTCAAGCAAACTGATTAATGGACCGCACACGACGACCATTCTATGAACGCTCGTTCGCACATACATATCATCATTCTAAGTATCGAACATTCACGAATGCGTTCAAAAGGAAAAATATACAACAACAAGAGCGGTCAAAGTCTTACGCCTCAAGGTGTGTTCCTCGGGCCACATAGACTCGCCCAACTATCGCAATAACTGTACGCCTTAAGAGCAACAGTTCCTTAAAATAATCGCCCCAAGGCGACAAGCACCGTAGTCCACCACTCGGCTACGGCTTCTCGAGAAAATCATCACGTTCTAAAAATAAAAGAAAAACAAAAGAGAAGAGAATACGTAGAATTTCAAAGTGAAATAAACGAATGAACAAGAGGCCAACTATGTCATCAAAAGACCAGCCCAAACAACACTTTCAAACTCCCCACCTGGGCGTGAATTATTTCAACGCCCAGGCCTGTGCGCCAAAAATGAACCTAGGCTCAAAAAAGGCCCTAACTTCTATTGGGCCCTGTCGCATCCATTCGACTCGAAAATTGCCGATTTCCTTACTGAAAGTCGCACCTCACGACTTTGTCAAGAGTAGCACACCACTACAAAGATCGCTCGCACTTACGAGTACAATCCCAAACATGATCAAAGACATCACAAAATGCGTATCCCCAAGGAATCTCTTTGACAAGAAATGATCATCAAGCACGAATGCTTGGGGGCTCGAAAGAAAATATATATTTCAAAAGAGAGTATGCAAAGTTAAAACAATATTCCCAGACTACGAAGTCCCGTGTTTGGATAACCTCAAAAGATAAAACCGGATTACAACCTCAAGATAAAGGTCGCCGTTGATACTTATACATAGTCCCCTAATCAAGGACCCAAGTAGTGGCAAAATTGAGCCATAAAGACTAGCTCAAAACCATGAAAGATGATGACCACGAGACAATGGTCCGTCTAAGCACGTTGTCAACCCACATTCAGGTTGCAACTAAGTCCGAGCATCCCTCGAAAGAATTCGCTCCTGTAAGAATGAATAAAAAGAAATTCTCAAGAGAAATCACAAGAAAAAAAAATGAAATAGGGACTTGCCCACCTCAATCAGGCAAGACCACGGCACGCGAATCCCAAATCAAAAAGGACGAATTCAGGTTCGCTCACCTCTAGCGAGCGGGGCGTCCACCCTTAGCGGACAAGGCTCGCCCACCTTCAGCGGGCGGGGTCTGCGTCATTAGCCGCGCAGATCCTCAGTTTTCGAAAAATAGAATCTTCAAAAAACAAAATGAAACAGGCTCGCCATCTTCAGCCGGCGGGGTCTACGTCACAAACCACGTAGGTCCTCATTTTAAAAAAATGAACACAAAACAAATTTCAAAATAGATTCGTCCACTTCTATCGGACGGGGTGTCCACCCGTAGCGGACAGGTTCGCCATCTTTAGCAGGCGGGGTCTACGTCACAAGCCGCGTAGGTCCTTATTTTCAAAATTTCAAAAATAGAATCGTCCACTTCTATCGGACGGGGCGTCCACCCTTAGCGGACAGGCTCGCCATCTTTAGCCGGCGGGGTCTACGTCACAAGCCGCGCAGGTCCTTAGTCGCTGCAGCGATAACTTTTCCTGGTTTTCCCTTTTCCAAAAATTCAAAGGATTGGTTTTCCGTTTTTTCCAAAAAAGAGCGATGTGCTGGATTTTCCTTCGTTTTATATCCTGTAAAAACAAGGGGGTTTTCTCGTTTGGCTAGCCCTGAAAATGAGAATCTTTAAAAATATTTTTACCTCGTGGTTGGGCTTGGCCAGGCCCAATTACACTTTATAGCTTTGATTTCGAAAACATCTGTAGCTACTCCCAATGACAAGGTGAGGGAGTTTCTCCGCCTCTTTAGATACTTCCAATGACAAAGTGAGGGAGTTTCTATACTATCCGTTGACAAATCCCAATGACACGTGAGGGATATGTCGACACATCAAGTGATGACCCTTAAGTCAAATGTTATCACTCGGGGGCTCGTGAGACCCTCGCAAAAAACAGGTCACCATGGATTGTGTGACGCACTCCGTCTAATACTTTGACCATCGTCTTACTCCAAGACTCAGTCAAAGTGGGGGCTAACTGTAGACACCTACTTTTGTCCCCATTCCCGAAAGGGAAGGTTCGATGATGAAAGCATGAATCTCAACTTGACAACGCATCTCCTATAAAATAATGAATCTCATTACCCCTTTTCATTTCACCCGAAACTTGCTATTTATAGAAACCTGCTATTTATAGAAATCTGCTATTTATGGAAACCTGCTAAAAATAGTAACTGCCGTAATTATAGTTGTTAAAAGTAGTAAGAATAAAAAGCTAGAAACCTGTCAGAATTAGGTGTTGCACTCCAACATAAATCCTAAAAGAGATAGAATTGTAAAAGGAATTCTATTCCTATCGCAGTTCGATAAAAGAGTTAACGTATTAATTAAACTCATAACGAACCTAGAGTTCGTAAAGGGCCCAGACGCATTCCGTCGTAAATTGATACGCACCAAATAACTCGGATTAAGTCTCTTAATGAACTCCGTACTCTAGAGTCCAATCTGACAAAGAATTCTGCCATACCCTATTTTCAACGCCCAGCCCTGGGCGCCGAAATCTTTGACGCCCAGAGCTGGGCGCCGAAAATACCTGGGACGGATTCTTTTCCTAATCCGTTTCGTATTCAAATTCCTGAAAATCTATCTTTCTACGCCACTCTTTCCTATAAATAGACCCCTAAAACCGACGTGAAGAGAACAACACACAATTATATTTCTGAGTATTGACTCTAAACCCCTAAGCCTAAGCCTCACGCTGCAAAACTGATCACGCGTTCTGTCGCAATCGATCCATAAATCGAACAGAACGTATCCCGTCCCATAATTTGAGATTCGTTAAATAAAAGGAGAAATAGCAAAGTCAAAGTGGTTAGTTTTCTGAGAACCGTAACGCACCTCTCAAGGGTGCGTCGTAATGTGTCCCTTTTCCATGGTTTAATTGCTTTCCTCGCCCTTTTATGAACTGTTAAACTAACTAAAATCTGATTGTTCGATCACGCTTGATAAATATGATATTTTTGGGAAATTGGATTATCATGCTAGGTCCCTTAAAACAATCTAAATCAGATAATCGCGCTCGATCTAGTACTATATGTTGCATATTATTAAAATCAACTCAGATTAGTTTAATAGTTAACGCATGTCCCTTCAATTATTTATGCTGAGCTAGTAAGGATATCCTGCCTCTGGAGTTATCGAAGAGCAAGTACTCCTCTCGGTAGTTACAGTCCCCCGAACCCTCAATCTCTACCCTGCGGGTGTACGTTGAGCGATCCCCACCACCAAGGATCACAAGGGAACCTACGACCGTCCTGGTCAAACATAATTGCACTCCCTTTATGTCACGATATACGGGTTTTGTCAGTTTTTCTCATTGTCGTCAAAAACTGAATGGCGACTCCTATATTACTAGTCAATTGGGTGTAAACTCACAGGAAATCCAATTACACTTGATTTGACAAAAATAAGCGTCACACCCACGAGGGACGAGGTCACGCATTAGCCTCGTGCTTTTTCGACCCCCTCACAATGTAATACACCCCAAGTAGTCGGCTGGTCTAAATATGTGTGCACTCTTGTATGAACTCATTTTTTCATTTGAAAACAATATATGGAATTCTTTCTTTTTCAAAATTCGTCGTTGGTTTAGAAACCTAGTACTGTCATAATGCTATGTGTTGAGGCCTCATTTGATAAAGGCAACCTAGCAAGCCCATGGAAGGCTCAAAACATTCTTGCACCAAAGATTCGCGAAAATAAATAAAACATATATACATGCGAAATTCATGAATGAATAAATACAAAAGAGGAGGCAAGCCTAAGACTCTTCATCGGCCTCATGCCTCCAAGCCTCGCCAGTCCATCCGCTCCATCCCCCATAGTGTGAGGACCCCCAGCCAGAATCGCCCCAAAACTGAGGCTGTGGCTGCAACTCGTGGCTGGGCTCTCGAGCCACCGACACGGAACGTCGCCTACACTCCGGCTCGGACCTCTCCCCAAAAAACTCACCCCCACATCAAAACGGCGATGCCGTAGGGGCGAGTGCCGTGCCCGCTCTCTCTCCTCAGGGCCGCGTCCCTCGAATCCCGACGGTCCCGCGTCGTCGGCCCCGGCTCGTCCGGTCCCCGTCTGTAGAAAAAAAAAAGGAAAATGAGTGATAGAAAGCCAAATAAAAGGTACAGGTCAAAAAAAAAATCGGCATATTACTTGAGTAGAGCGGTGGCTCCTGCAAGAAAGTGCAGATCGGGCCCGAACCAACGCGGACTTCAACCGGTTAATCACCCCCACCATCGCATTGGCCGTACGGGCCGGAACCTGAAATGGGAATGTGAGTAACAAAAGAAAACATAAAATATAAGAAAGATGCATAAATGAAAGGTGTATACCGCCTGTACTCCCTCAGGGAGCGGAGCATGGAAAACCCGGCCTTCCGGGACAGCCTCCACAACCTCGGATCCACTCTCCCCAATATATGAGATCCGAGCATCGGGAGGCACCCATCCCCCTAACAAAGGGTCAAGATGCTCCTACACAAAACACGATAAATATAAACACATGGGTACGAACATGAAAACATTGCAAAATAAATAAATATAAAAGAGCAACTTACAGCGCCGGGCTCCGGGAGACGAAGAGAATCCAGGATGAACTGATGATAGCTAGCTCCCGCTATCACCAACTCCGTCGCCGGTACGCCCGTCCTCGGATGAACCCTCCAGGCCTCGCCTATCGAACGGGTAGACAGCATGGTCGCGGGTGGAGGCTGAGGCACCGAAAAGACTCCGACGGTCCGCATACGTACCCGCTCTCCTAGGTACCAGACAGGGTCACGACGGCCAATAAATAAAACCCGCATCTGGCTCAGGGCATTACTATCCCTGACCGAAGCGTATGCACCCCTAAAAGAGAGCCATAGGGTCCAGACCACACCTATTTTGTGAATACAGACACAATTAGATCTCGCACACAGAAACAATAAAAAAAATGATGAGATACGAGATAAAGGAAAAGGTGCCTCACATGCTCGGGGTTCCCGTCCCGGATAAGATCCCACACGGTATCGGGCGGCGAACGCGCTGTCAGCTTCTTCTTCCAACCCCAACGACGACCAGCAGGGTACTCCAGAGGCCTTTGCCCCTTTTGGGGAGCCAGCCAAGGGAAATGCTCGAAGGCCCACAGCTATAAAAGAAAAAAAGAAAAAAATACATCAAAAGGCCCAATAAGACAAGAAAGCAAAAAGGAGAGCTAGGCACATACCTCAATCAAACGCGGCACTCCCGCCAATGCAATGACAAAGTGATGTCTACGCGGGTCCGAGTCTCGCACCGCCAAGCTCATCTTGCCTACGACCATCGCATAGCCCGAATCGCCCCAGCAGTAGTCGCCTAGCGAAGACACGTGCTCCACCAAGCCTATCCACCTCGGGTCAAAGGTGTCAGTAGGACCCGACAAGAAAGTGGAAGTGATAAAATGGAGGTAGAAAAGCCGGGCCTGCCTCAAAGGCGACTCCTCCACCCCACGCTTCAGGCCCCACATCAGGTCAGCATAGGGTATCCCACGGGCCTGGTATGATGGCAATATCTTACCCAGCCACGAGCCCATGAGCCTAGTACCCTCAGCAATAGTCGGCAGCGGGCCATCCAACCTCAGACGAACAGGAATCCCTGTAAAGGTCAAGCCCGTCAAAGAAGTGTAGTCCTCGGGAGTAATCGTCATCTCCCCCCAAGGAATGTGGAAAGTGTTGGTGGTATCCCACCACCATCTCATGAACGACGGCAAGAAAGATAGGGAGATGTTGAGTCGCAACACCTCCGAGAAAGTCTCAACCACCGGGACCAGCGAACTCTCCCTCACCAAAGCCTGGGCGTCCGAACTCAGGTAGTCAAAAATAGTCTCGCTCATTACTGCACCATAGCCACGGACTTTCGTCTCCCTCCTCGCGTGAAGACGGGTGGTCACATGATGCTCCAGGTCGTAGTGCAGATCCCGACCATCGTAGTACTCAGGACCCACCCATAGGGGTCCCGCACCGGTGGACTGACGCGTCATGCCACGCTCCGCATGATCACCAGAGGACGGTGATGACTCGCCAGACATGCTGGTCAAACGACACAACAATAAGGCATTATACCTTTAACAAAATTGGCACTCACACCAATCCCTAAAAGAGTGCATTCCACTCTTGAAATGGAGTCATACAGTTTTTGTTCCCTGAAAACATGGTACTAAGTTCATATTGAGCAAAATTCCCTAAACAAAAATTAACTCCAGCAAAATCGAAATTCTTCCATAAGTTGTCACTCATGAATTATGAGAAACGCAAGCAATATACCAAGAACACCTACATTGCAAGAAAATGCTAGAATCGTAGGTACACTTGGGGGCTAGTATAAATATGCCCAAATTCAACAAAAACCAACATACTTGCGAAAATTAACATGCACAAACTAATTAACATGTCATGTAGAACATTTTCAACCATCTAATTGAAAGAAAGGGGCACAAAATCAGAAAACCCCAAATCAATTTCAAGCTCAAGAACACTTGACGAAAATGCTATAAATTGACAAAAAAGCTTAAAATTACTGAAAATTACTTACATTGGGAAGATTAGGAAGTGATTTGGAGTAGAATTCGTGAAGAAAAAAATGAAGAAAACGAGTGAAAAAATCAGTAAGATGAGAGGAAGTTTGAGCGAAAATGGTGGAACTGGGAAAGGAAGGAGACGGTCGCGTCTTTTAAAGACCAGTCTCCCCTTCGCATTTTCAACGCCCAGCCCTGGGCGTTAGAAATTCAGCCCGGAGCTGGGCGCTGAAAATGCTTCCCAGATAGCGAATATTCGCTGTCGGGGCACGCGTGACTCCCCTCTTTGTGTAAGATATCCGTTGTCTTGATATTTCTTTCCCACGAAAAAAAACGGTATTGTAAAATCTCGTTAACAAAAAAAATATATATACACAGTGTGGGCCCACTTATAGGACATACCTAATCAGGAAATATTGCGACCCACCAACAGGTTGTAATCACAAAAGCCTTTTTTATATATATATAGGCAAAATGAAAAGAAAGTAAGAAATTCAAAATAGGCTTGCCATCTTCAGACGGCGGGGTCTGCGTCACTAGCCGCGCAGGTCCTCAGTTTTTGAAAAAATCTTCAAAAAACAAAAAAACAGGCTCGCCATCTTCAGCCGGCGGGGTCTACGCCACAAACCGCGTAAGTCCTTATTTTCAAAACAACACAAACACATTTCAAAATAGATTCGTCCACTCCTATCGGACGGGGTGTCCACCCTTAGCGGACAGGCTCGCCATCTTCAGCCGGCGGGGTCTACGTCACAAACCACGTAGGTCCTAATTTTCAAAAAACCACAAACGGATTTCGAAACAGATTCGTCCACTTCTATCGGACGGGGCGTCCACCCTCAGCGGACAGGCTCGCCATCTTTAGCCGGCGGGGTCTGCACCACTAACCACGCAGGTCCTTAGTCGCCGTAGCGATAACTTTTTTTCGGTTTTCCCTTTTTTCCAAAAATTAAAGGATTGGTTTTCCGTTTTTCCAAAAAAGAACGATGTGCCGGATTTTCCTTCGTTTTACGTCCCATAAAAACAAGGGGGTTTTCTCGTTTAGCTAACCCTGAAAATGAGAATCTTTAAAAACATTTTACCTCGTGACACTACTAGAAAAAGGGGTTTTAACGACAAACTTTTTCGTCGTTATAAGTCGAAAAAGTCGTCGCTAAAACCTTTAACGACGAACAAAGTTCGTCGTGATTTTTGTCGTAATAGCTTCCGACGTTATTAGTATTAACGTCAATGTCGTCGTGAATTTTACACGACGAAATTATTGTTCGTCGTTATTTTTTAACGACAAAAAGGTTGTTTGTCGTTATTTATTAACGACAAAAAGGATGTTCGTCGTTATTATGTACTCAATGACGTCAAACAAACAACAAATAGTGACCAACATAGTTGACGTAAAAAGAGAATCAAATGGACACAATAATTTTAATTATCGTCCAACAACTACTATTTCGATGTTAATGTGGATAAAATAAATATAGTTTGTCGTAAATATAAAAAATATATATAACCTGCAATTCATTCAAAACCATAAAAAGTATATATAGAATATTACACTGAATTTATATTATTTAACGTAATAAATCACAAAAGATTTATAATAAACAAATTCAATGTGAACAAAACAACCAAACTAATAAGGTCAAATATATAACTTGGTCCATACTAAGAATTAAATCTCAATGATTCCTTGTTCTTAAAAAAAATTAAGAAAATTTGCACCAAATATCTAGAATTGATGTGTAGCAGCTTCGACCTATTTTTGCATTTCTGATCCAGCTTGTGAAGTTGGAATAGTAACATTAAGTCCATTCATGTCTTGACAACAACATATTTGATCAGGATACATCCAGTACTCACCTTTCCCTACTTGGAAAAGAAATCCTCAAGTTCTCTATGAGTGACTCTAGAGGATCTCAATCCTGCTATAGAATAAAGAGTTAGCAGTCAAGCAGAAAGCGAACAACAAATGTGCCTTTTAAGCTTCAAGCCAACCTTCCACGGCTCGCAAACCTTGACCTGGGACGAGAATGGGACCGGTATCTAGGAGGAGACATAGATATGGACCTAGAGTGAGACGTAGATCTTTTTTTCATAGGTGATGGAGACCTAGAATACCTACAGTGTCCAACAAGTAGAATAAGTTTAAGTGAAATGAAAATATAAACCATACAACATTGGACTACAGTCGAGAAACATAATACATAATTAAATATCATAATTGAATAAGAATATCTTTTGAACAGTCTCTTATAAAAGAGTAAGAAAATCCTCTACAAACTTTAGAAAACACAAGTTTCACAATGAAAAACAATCTCAATTAGCCAGATTCACATGATAACTAAGCAGCTCAGCTATAGCTACAAAACCTTGAAAATGTTCAACAGTATAAAACGGTGCCAGATAACATACTTGCATGCACAAACATATATATGCGAGGCTCTAGTACCCCAGCCCCCTCACAATCTTTCAGCACCGCAACCACTTACATTTCGCACCAACAAACAAGGTTCAATATTAGTATGATGAGGAATAAGCAGCCATATCATCTAAAACCAGAAAAACAAAAGTGACCATTAACATGTTGTCTTTGCTTGCAA
Source organism: Spinacia oleracea (assembly GCF_020520425.1). Classification (NCBI taxonomy): domain Eukaryota; kingdom Viridiplantae; phylum Streptophyta; class Magnoliopsida; order Caryophyllales; family Amaranthaceae; genus Spinacia; species Spinacia oleracea. The sequence continues at coordinate 60,002,839 of NC_079488.1, read as the reverse complement.
TGTTCTTGTGCTCTTTATCAGAACTAAGATATAACCGAAGAGAGAAAGTTTGTCGTTAATATATTGTCGTTAAATACCCATAATCTAATAGTGAATTGAATGTTAATGAAATTACCTAAGCTGCTTCCAGTTCTGTTTCTTGAACTTGGATGTTAAAGGACAGAGGTTGTTGCAGACAGATGAAAAACAGATCTGACTTCTGAAAAAATGTCATGTGGTGTTCTCTGTGTATGTAAAGGGAGTTGAATTTCAGCAAAAGTTACAGTGTATGAAATGTGTAGAGACAGGGAAAACTAGATTACAAGTTCTTACAATACAAGAAGAATGAATAATTTCTCAAACTTTATCCTCCATTATCTACTTCTTTCAGCGTGCTAGGAAATTAGTAACTCAATAATAGGCAATATTTATAAGTAGAAGAAGCCACAACTCTTGAAAAGGATCATGTGAAAAGGTGGGAACTATTTACCTGAATGTCAGCACTTCCATAAATTTAGTGTCAATCTGCAGTGAAGTATGGAGTATCAAATATTTGAACTACTCACAATTCCAAGGAAGGGAAAGTTAGAGAAAAACGCGGCTAGGGACTTTACTTACTCCAGTCTGATGCTTCTTAGGGTGTGATGTTACTACTTTACTGAGCACAAAATAGTAACAAAGCATTAAAGCCTAGCTGATGCTACTTCACGTCTTCATCAACCTACAAAAGTCTGCAAACTAATCTAAACCAGAACACACAGGTCAAGCTAATGAACACTCCCAGTCCTAGATGGCGTATCATGTACATGTATGATATCAAAATAAGAAAGCACCTCATGTTCAAAAAGAGTCAGCCAAGCATTCTAAATACCTAGTTTACTTGTTCCAATCATATACACTGCCAGGCGATGAAAGTTTGAAACTTTTAAACCAATTCAACGCCTCCAGCTGGTACTGAACTCATCTCCAATGTTCTAGCATTACCAGTGCAAGAGCAAGACTCATATTAACCGATCGAGCAAGACTAGCTGCAAGTTCTGTGTCTATTGACTCTATTCAGGAGGGAAACAAACTTGAAAATATAGAAGTAAGAGAGATCAAAGATAAAAAAAATATAATCTATCAAAATAGGTGGATTAAGTGGGAAATAAAAGATATACTCTTTGTAGTTTTATACATATTCTCATCCTTGAATCAAGTCATATGAAAATACAGCAAGTAGGGTAGAACTTCATTACGACATGCTTCTACACAACGTACACCTATATATATTTACTTATAACCACAGATATACAAACCTTCTAGAAGAACCCTGGTGATCAAAACCAGCAAATGACATTACTCGATTCATCTGCAAGAAATTGGCGACATATCCGATTATTAAGTTCCTTATAGCCGCATTGTGTAAAATTGTTTAGAGATAAATAAGAAAACACATGAGTTTTACAAGGTCGATGCTGTCAAAAAAAAAAAAAACAAGGTCGACCATCAATATGATACAGGCTAGTAAACAGGCTAATCTTTCAACAAAAAATATCACAAATTAATAAACAATCTCAATCAAACCTAGGAAGCAGTGAGCAATTAAACCAATAAAAAAGCCAAACTGCTCAATCTTTATACTATAATTTTCATCCAACAAAAAAGCCAAACAACTCAATCTTATACTATAATTTTCAACCTGAGAGTAAGATTGAACGAATAAACCAAAAAAAATTATTGCATTTCACCCAATTAATGGTACCAAGCCACAAAGGTTAACATACGGGAACCAAGAAATTCGTTAATCAACCTTCTGTTTCGGATAAATTGACATAATCTCGTTCTAACTAGCACAAATGGGGATATCTTAGAATTTTTTTTTACCAAAATAAGGAATTGGTTATATTGGAATTGGAATTGAATTAAACATTAGAAAACCCGTAAACAATAAGTAACAATTTGTAATAGTACGAAATAATTCATTGCCATATATAAACCCTAGATTATGATTATTTTGGGTGAAAATAAGAACACAAATTTAATTAGTTGAACCAGACAGCAAAACCAAAACCTAAATCCTCTTGTAGAGGAGCAGAAATCGTAATTCAGAAATAAAGAGGGAAAATACCAATGGAACGTTGCCTCCTGAATGCTGTTTGAGTCTTAGAAGCAAATATGAGAAATCAAGGCTTCATGTGCTTGCAAAAACTGACGAAGAAGCGGAGAAAGATGGAGATACTCTCATACTCGAATCCATATGTGATGAAGTTTTGGGGAAAATTGAGAATTGTGGTAACCTAGTTAGCCGCAACCGAGTCTTTGAATCTGATTTTAGTGAGAGAAGAAATAAATGAAATTTGAGCGGACTTCAAAAATTAAAACCAGCGCTTAGAAAGTGGGAACAACGACAAACAGATTTTAATTTACTTTTTATTAATTTTTTTTAATTTAACAATTACGAGGGTCATTAACTCTGGTCGTTATATGGCAGCGCAATTAGGCATTTAACGACAAATTTTTGATAATGACGTAATCGATTTGTCGTTAAACATGTATTTTCTAGTAGTGTGATTGGGCTTGGCCAGGCCCAATTACACTTTATAGCTTTGATTTCGAAAACATCTGTAGCTACTTCCAATGACAAAGTGAGGGAGTTTCTACACATCTTTATATACTTCCAATGACAAAGTGAGGGAGTTCCTATACTATCCGTTGTCAAATCTCAATGACACGTGAGGGATATGTCGACACTTCAAGTGATGACCCTTAAGTCAAATGTTATCACTCGGGGGCTCGTGAGACCCTCGCAAAACAAGTCACATACACAATGGCTTGTGTGACGCACTCCGTCCAGTACTTTGACCATCGTCTCATCCCGAGACTCAGTCAAAGTGGGGGCTAACTGTAGACACCTACTTTTGTCCCCATTCCCGAAAGGGAAGGTTCGATGATGAGAACATAAATCTCCACTTGGCAACGCATCTCCTATAAAATAACGAATCTCGATCACCCTTTTCATTTCACCCGAACCTGCTATTTATAGAAACCTGCTAAAAATAGTAACTGCCGTAACAAGTAGTCGCTAAGAGTGGCAAGACATAAAAGATAGAAACCTGTCAGAATTAGGTGTTGCACTCCAACATAAATCCTAAAAGAGATAGAATTTGCAAGAGAAATCCTATTCCTATTATAATTCAAAAATAAGAGTTACGTATTAATTAAAATCCTAACGAACCTAGAGTTCGTAACGGGCCCAGACGCATTCCGTCATAAAGTTAATACGCACTAAAAGACTCGGATAAGTCTCAAAGACTCCGTATTCCACGAGTCCAAATCTGACAAGGAAATACGGCCCAGACCCTATTTTCAACGCCTCGCTCTGGGCGCCGAAATCTTCGGCGCCCAACCCTGGGCGCTGAAATTACTTGGGTACGTGTTCTCTCCTAATTCTTCTTGGATTAGTGCTCTAAAATTCTATCTTTCCACGAACTCTTTTCTATAAATACAGCCCCAAATTCGACGTGAACACAACACACAATTCATATTCTGTGTATTGACTCCAACCCCTAAGCCTAAGCCTCACGCTGCGAAATTGATCCCGCGTTCTGTCGCAATCGATCTAAAAATCGAACAGAACGTATCCTGTCCCTTGTAGCTGAAGAACTAAGCGCGGAAACTTGAGATTCGTTAAATAAAAGGAGAAATAGCAAAGCCAAAGTGGTTAGTTTTCTGAGAACCGTGACGCACCTCTCAAGGGTGCGTCGTAATGTGTCCCTTCGCATGATTTAATCGCTTTCCTCGCCCTTTTATAAAAATGTTAAACTATTAAATCTGATTGTTCTATCACGCCTAATAAAGATAATATCTTGGGAAATTGAATTATCATGCTAGGTCCCTTAAATCAATCTAAACCAGATAATCACGATCGATCTAGTATTATGTGTTGCATATTGCTAAAATCAATTCAGATTAGTTTAATAGTTAACGCATGTCCCTTAAATTATTTATGCTGAGCTAGTAAGGATATCCTGCCTCTGGAGTTATCGAAGAGCGAGTACTCCTCTCGGTAGTTACAGTCCCCCGAACCCTCAATCTCTACCTTGCGGGTGTACGTTGAGAGATCCCCACACCCGGGATCAAAAGGGAACCTATGGCCGTCGTGGTCAAACATAATTGCACTCCCTTTATGTCACGATAACCGGGTTTTGTCAGTTTTTCTCATTGTCGTTAAAAACTGAATGGCGACTCCTATACTACTAGTCAATTGGGTGTAAACTCGCAGGAAATCCAATTACACTTGATTTGACAAAAAGAAACGTCATGCCCACGAGGGACGAGGTCACGCACTCGTGCTTTTTCGACCCCCTCACAAAATACCCCAAGCAACAGTACATTCTTCACTGGTAACACTCGCCTGGTTCGCTTGGCACTCAATGCCTATTCAAAATCAACATCAACAAATCAAAATCAATTTTCGAAAAAAACCTTTAAAATAAATTACCCTAAAAAATTAAGGAAAAAGAACTCACAGAGATCCATGATGTGGTTCCTACAAATTGCGCAATTATCGACCTCAGTATCTGCCAAAAATTGACCCCGAAAATTAACAAAAAACAGTAGAAAATCCTCCATTAAATTAGAGTTAGGGTTTATGAAGATATTTGAAACTAAAATGGGGGGTTATAGAAATAATAATTACCCCAAGCCCAGAGAGAATTGAAAAGGTGTTCCATTTTATTGATCTGGAAACACTTCGGTTTCTTGGAAGACGAAGATGGGCCAGCAGCAGCGTTCGAACCCTAGCCGGCGGGAAAAAAAGTTGACACCAATAACCAATCTCTATTCCCAAGAAAAATAATTCAAAATTAACAGAAAAATTCAGTTATGAAGACACCTTCTTTGAAATTATAAAGAATGAGGGACAGGGAGAGGGAGAGAAGATAGACCTTCCATGGAAAGGGGCGGATGGTTTGAGGAGTTTTGAACCGGGAGAGAAGAGAGAGAATTGAATCTTTTAGGCTAACAGAAGAAATGAGGAGGAGAGAGAATTAAAATTTACGGTATATGCGAGTATTATTTGTTGAAGCGTACTTTTAATGCCCCCTTCAACAATTGTTATTGAAGCGAACAATAAAAATGTTCTCTTCAACAACTCTTTATAATGTTTGACCCGCGTTGACTGATTGGTTGTTAAAGCGTATTTCTCTATGCCCCCTTCAATAAGGGGGCTGCAACAAGGGTTTTTTCTACTAGTGATTTCAAATCTAAGTCATTAGCATATAAATGTTATTTTACAATGGTGAGATATGTGTGATACACATAGGACCGACTGAGTTTTACGTACTCCCACTAAACTTCTGATAAATCCATAAGAATCATGTATATTTTATGTAACTAAAATACTTATTAGCTTCACTAAAATACAGTTCAGATTCCCAGTTGTTCGCCTAAATCCATACTTGGATTTCATAATCTAGCATTCATTTCAAGCATTATTTGGATCCACAAATCCTATGACATTTCATGTACATAGTTTCTTCCAATATTTGATTGAGGAATACATTTTGTCATCCAATTTTCATATTTACCAATATGCAATCATTACTTAATTTATAGACTTGAGCATTACGCTTATGCATGAGGTTTCAACACTATCCATATCGTGAATTTTCTTGTAACCTTTAGTAACTAATCTAGTTTTGTGTGACAACACAATTCCGTGTTTTGATGGTTTTTATCCTAAAACTAATTTGCAACCAATAGGTGTAAACCATTCTTGCAAATCAACAAAATTATAATTTTCGCATGAAAACATTGAGTCTATATATGGTCTCTAACCATTTTAGGGAATCTGAGTTTCGTCATAGTTTTCTTACAAGTCACAAACTCATTAATGATAACAGTTGGACTGCAAGTTGTATGTTTCTTCGCTAGAAGAATTTCATAGTCCCGTTACCTGGACTCTATGCCTACATGGGTATAGAACATCAAACAATAGAATATCAATAGCCAATTTGAAAGTCCCTTGAATATTCTATTCTCCTTGAAGCACTCGTAAAGTCTTCTAAGAGATATATTCTTTAAAGGCATTTCTAAAATCCTTTAGAGAATAAGTGTTAGGATTTTCTGAAGAACTTCTAGAAGCCTCCGGGATGTCCGTTTATGTCTGTTGTTCGCCTCGAAGACTTTCGAGGTCTATTTTCTCCCACTTGTCATTTTGGAATCGGAAAACGAATCTCCAAAAGGATACTATTTCGAGCAAACAAACATTATGTTCTCAAAATTCGTGGTAGAAATAATACCTCTGGTCTCATTTGATTAAATCGCAATGAAACATATATCTATACTTGGGCCTTAGTTTGTTGAAAAAAAAACACTAAGCTCCAACTGAGTTTAGGAACTCTTACATGCATATATATTATTGAAAAGATATTCTGAAATTACTTTTCAATAACTTTGACGAATTTGGTTTAGTTTGGTGGTAGTTGAGCATTTTGTTTAGAAATTATAGGAAAAATCTTTATGATTCATCATTGATCGAATTAAGTACCAATTGAATTCGATCATTCCAATTTAGATATACCATATCTTATGGAGCTGGATCGTGAAATTACAACACACAATCATTGATGATCATTCTTGGTCTAAGTAATCATCAACATGATCTATCCTAGATCTTTATGATTTCTTTCCAAGTGGATTTTATACTTCTCTATGAATCTTTTAACAAGTTGATATGTTCATAATTTATAGTGTTTTTACCCCCGTCCCTTAGTACTTTTTGATCTCAAATGAGCTCTTCGGAGCGATTTTTAGTACTAATGTGCTCCTTTTAGTGTGTTTGTAGCTTCAAGTTCACCATTATAGGAATTAGAATATTTGTTGTGCATTTCCTAATCATTTGAATCAATACCATAGATTATGTAATTTTGAGAGCACAAACATCGACTTGGAAGAGTTTTCGAGCAAAGCGAATAGTACGAAAGAAGTAGAAAACTGACACTAGTCTACTCTTTTGATCATAAATAAAGTTTTACAACTCCAAATGAAGTTATTCCAATTGAGTTGGATTCTAGACTTCAAGATGTTTCCAAAAAATGGTCACTCGCATAATTTGAACGAATAACGAAGGAGATATGGCGTTTTGAAGATAGCGGATTGTGCAGTTGTACGCGGGCCCGGCGAGCGAAGGGCGCCCGACCGGGCGTGTGTTGATGAAATTTGAGTTGTGTAAATCCGCCCGGCGGGCGGGTTACGAGCTACATGCCCGGCGGGTGGATGTGTAACCGACCGGGCGACGACTGTTGTAGCGCGTTTTTCTTTAGTTTATTTCCGGATTTCGATAGTTTTTTGCAAGACTATATAGGCCCTTAGTTTTATAATTTGTGAATCTTAGTCTCTGGTATTGAGTTTTAGGCTTTTACTTAGTTTATTTTCTCTCAAACATTAAAACACTTAGATTTACTTTCAATTAAAAGTTCCAACCTTTGAGTTCTCCCTTTGTTCTTCTTTAGGTATTATTTTGTTTCTCAACCTTATTATTTATTTGAAGGAAATATGTCCTTCACCCAAGGTGCATTTAGTCTAATACCAAGGTTCAGATTAATTGCGAACAATTACTTCAGTGAGATCAAGTGATCGGAACAGCTAGCTGGAGCAATGCTTCCGATCAGTGGGTTCTAATGAATATTAAGCTCACAGCTTACTCTTGACTCAACCTACAAGGTCACACCAATGGCATGTAACAGATCACCGGATTAAATGAATCGGAAATTCATTTAATAGCTTTTCGGGAATTAGTTTTGGAATACGTATTATACGATACGACCTTGCATCGGAATCGTATATCGTATCGCGAATATTCGTAAGCTGGGCGAAACAAATAAATCGTATCGTACGACGGTGATTCATCGTATACGAAACGATAAATAATAGCCGTAAGGTATTAGTCGCGAATACGAAGGGCATCGGAGCTGCCGGCCCGTCGAGCCAAGAACGCAAGCGTGCAAGGCCCAACAAGCTAGCGAGCTCGCGAGCAAGGTGAGCAAGCCAGACCGCGTGTGGCACGAGCACGCAACAGCAGCAACAGCATAGCAGCGACGAGCGAGCAAGGCCCATGGCCCAGCTACTCGGCTGCGCGTGCTGTGGGCCTCGGCTTGCAGCGTGTGGCTGGGCATTGGGCTGTAAGCGGGTGTCCGTGTGCTTGGTGTGGCCGGTCAAGGCCTCTTGGTCTTGGCTGGTTACATCATTTAATGCAATTAGGTTATTGTATTTACACACAACTCAGTACACATCAGTTTTCCAACCCTAAACCTAATTCGGAATATTACGTTCTTCAGTTTTCTCTCTGTGAAAACTGTTCTTCCCAAAAAGCTAAAAACTCTTGATTGATTGTCTAAGCTACGGTTATCAAGACGGATGTGATTGTGTCGGTGAACCAAGTAGAGGAACGACAAGTGGGGTTCTAAGTTCGTGTTCGTTGACAGATTACTAGGGAAAATACGCTTTGAAAATAATTTGCTTAATCTGTGCTTTATACATGTTTCCTGGCTTTGGGGATTGTTTCCGCACATGTTATTATGTTTAACTGTATTCCCCTACAGTGGTATCACGAGCCTTATGTATTCAATGCATGTTTTAGCATGATTTAATTGTTTTTGCTGTAGTCGAAATTTTGGGAATTTTTGTTGATTTTTCGGAATTTTTTTATGAATTATTGGATTAATTGCGCAACTTGTTCTGAAATCAAAAAGATTCGGTTTTTCCACTTTTCTCTCCCTAATCTGATTGAAAACAATTTTCTAAGTGGGAGTTTTCTGACTCATGTGAATGGAATTTCAAAGCAGGCCACGAAGTGGTGTTTTTTGGGCGTTTTTGTTAATTTTCGAATTAAAATTAAAAGTGTCGGAAAGTATTTCAATTAATTGGTCAACCTAAACAACTCATAATTGATTGAAATTTTGGCACAATGTTTCTGGGTATATTCTTGATCAATGGTAAATATTTCAGCCTTTTCCGACAAGTATAAACCCTAATTTTGCTTTCCCCAAATTCGTAAATTTTAGATCGCTAATTGATTTTTTAAATAATTTAGATCTAATAATTCAGTTAATTGGGAAAGGAAATATAATTTCATGGGTCAGTGGCTAATTTTAAAAATTATTGGGTTAAAATTTTGAATGGTTTCGTTAATTTTAATCGCACTTAAACCAAATTATTAAAATCTGAAATTTAAATGTTTAGAACGATTTAAAGTTTTAGATTTTACTATTTAAAAGTTCAAAATTTTAGTTGAAATCGTTCGTTCTTAACATTTGAATAAAATTAACCTTGATTTAATATTTTACGAAATTGGATTGTCGTTAAATTAATTAAATCGTAAAAACCGTTGTTTTTAGAAAATAAAAATCGTAACTTTTTATGAAAAATAACATAAATGCAAACGTTCGTGATTTTTTGTTTTTTTAATTGAGTTGGTCTATAGTACGAACCAAAGGCACGAACACAAGGGTGGGGTGGACGTGTGGCTCGTCGAGCCACGCGGGCTGCCGCATACGTGCCGAGCCGCAGCGACGCGGGCAGCAGCATGGGCGCTGCGTGCTGGGCGAGGAAGGGGCAAGCAGGCAGGGCCTTGCTTGCGATGGCTGCGAGCAAGCAAGGCACCTGGCCTTGCGATGCGCAGTGATGAGCAGCGACGAAGCACGCATGGGCAGCAACAGCTGCGGGTACGTGTGCGCGGCTGCGGTGTGCGCGGGCATTGCTCGTGTGCCTCGTAGGCCACACCGTGTTGTGTTGGGCTGAGCGCAAGGCCTAGCTCGAGCAAGCACATGAACATTTTTTTTAATTTGTTTATTTCGTTGGGCTTGACTATGTTTGCTTTAATTTGGGCTAACGGGATATTTAATTTAATATTTTATTTACTTGGGCTAGGCCGCGAGTTTTAATTTAATATTTAATAATTAATTATCCAGAATAATTATTGGTTTGAGTGGGAGCCACTAAATAAAATTAAAAATGAAATAATTATTTTAATTATTTTTAATAGGCCGCATTATTTTAATTAAATTCAATTTTAATTAGAATAAAGTCTAAGGATAAATAATTTGGAAATTTATTAATCTTGTAGGACGCGCTTATGTGAATGTGAATTTTAATTAATTCACGTAAATACTTGCATAATTATATGGGCCATTCGTTTTAGCATGCGAATTGGTGAATGCATAGAATGTATATTTTATGTAATGCAGGTACTCCAAGTGACTAGTATGGCTATTTAGGATAGTTAAATACGGTATGTGAACCGTTCTATCTTTGAATGTAAAGTTTTAAATATGGTCTGCGTACCATGGAAATTTTTATGTAATTTATTATTTTCAAGTATTTCTAAATTTAGAACTTTAAGTTAGCAATTGAACGAAGATTCAAGACGATGCCAAGCTAACAAGATGGTGATGAAGATTGGATGCTTCAAGACAAGATGTTTTGGGCCATACTAGTTCAACATTTTATTTATGCATTTGATATATATATATATATATATATATATATATATATATATATATATATATATATATATATATATATATATATATATATATATATATATATATATATATATATATATATATATATATATATATATATTATGCTTGAATGTATGTATGTATACTTTGCATGAATAGGTTGTTTCGTATGACTCGATTAGATGAAGTTCACTAAATAATCGAACCAACATAGAAACACCTAGGTCCAAAGTAATATTGAGTTTAAAAATTGCCTTCCAAATCAAGCACTTACAAAAATATAAGGACCTAACGTAGTAGGTTTACGCCAAAGCGAGGTGCTATATTAGTTGACTTAGATGGTAAGGCGTCCCAAAGGAGCACGTTGATTGTGGTTTCAACTCAAACAACAATGGCATTATGTTGTGGCAATAAGATAAATTATGGTATTAATTTATTAATTACCAAGAGTAATTTGGAGATTACTAGCAATAGGTTTTGCTTACCTAGAATCTTAAACTACTTAAGACATGCAAAAGCTGCTTATGGATTTAGGACTTTTAGGGTCTTGGAATCGTTTCATTCATTTTGGACCATCTTTTTGCTTTTGCATGAATGAAATATTTAATAGCTTTAATGATTGCATGCTAGCATTTATTTTAAAGTTATTAAGTTATGAATGGTTATTTATTGCGAATTCTTTTCAAATGTAGTAATCAAATGGCCGCAAAAAATAACAACACTTTCAACCTGCGTACAATTCTCCACAAGGAGAAGTTGAATGGCAAAAATTTCCTCGATTGGCAAAGGAACTTGCAAATAGTTCTAATGCATGAGGAAAAAGAATATGTCCTAGAGGAAGAGTTACTAGAGGCCGCCGGGCCGGAGGTTGTTAGGTTATGACAAATATAAAACATATATTTCATGCGGAAAAACCATAAAGCCAGGAATCCAAATTAATTGCCATATAACAATTAGCATAATTTAGGATGCATACATTCGAAGCGTGCCTTCCCTAGCTGCTCCCGAACCGAACAAGAACAAGTTTAGGACTCCAAGTGTAGTCCCTTCGTAGATAGTACACAGTACGTTCGGATCCGCCTTAGATTCAATTAACTAGAATTTAGCCTAAGGTTTTTTTTTATTCGATTATAATTTGTGGCAAATTATTAACTTTAGTTTTTAGCATAAAACTGTATGAATACTTGAATTGATGTATCATAAATTGTGAATGCCATCACCTATTAATAGGGTAGGATTATCGGAACTAGAAACCTACTAGGATTCAATTAACCTAATCTTATTAGAATTAGATACTAAATGAATCTATTAAGTTAATGTTTAATTCAACAACTAACTCTAGTAGTTTTAGGAAATTAATCTTTAATCGAACTAATCCTAATTGCTTAAGGATTCGATGCATGCACAAACTCAACGCACAGCCCACGAAGGGCGTTGGGCGCGCGCGGAGAGCTTGGCCCAGCAATTGCTCGCAGCCCACGAAGGGCGCGCCAGGTTTGCTGGCCTTGCCACACGCTGGGCCTTGCGTGCCTTGGCGGGCTGTGGCTTTGTGCTCGCTGCTGCGCGGGCTTGGCTAGGCGCGGGCCTAGCTTCGTGCTGGGCCTTGCGTCTAGCAAGCTCGTCCGATGTTTATTTTGTACGACGCGCTTCCGATTAATTTTCCGATTCCGGAATTCATTTCCGATTCGAACAATATTTAATATTTCCGATTCCGGAATTAATTTCCGTTTCGAACAAATATTTAATATTTCCGATTTCAGAATTATTTTCCGATTCCGATAATATTTCCGATTCCGACAATATTTTCGTTTCCGGTAATATTTCCGATTCCGGCAATATTTCCATTTTCGATAATATTTTCCGATACGTACCATGTTTTCGTTTCCGGAAACATCTACGACTTGGATAATATTTATATTTCCGATACGATCCATATTTCTGTTTCCAGCAATATCATCGTTTCCGGAGTATTCATAATTTGCCTTTTGACGATTTCAACTCCAACTGGAACCGAGATCCGTCGATTCCGAATATCCATAAATGGAGTATTTAATTCACTAAAATACTTGATCCGTTCACGTACTATTTGTGTGACCCTACGGGTCCAGTCAAGAGTAAGCTGTGGATTAATATTATTAATTCCACTTGAAATGAAGCAACCTCTAGCTAGGCATACAGCTCACTTGATCTCACTGAATTATTAACTTGTATAATTAATTAATACTGTAATCCCCCGTAAATCTATAAAGTTATTAATTTATTTTAACGTTTAATTAATTTTATTTAAATGAAATTTATGAATTTTAGTAATAAATATATATATTGAATGTATATTTATTTTATTTAAATGCATTTCAAATATTTTTAACGATTTATGAAATCAAAAAATAATTTTAGAATTTTATGTCGAAAAGAACTTGAATTACGAAAACACGATTGAATTTGGAAAATAATCCTAAGCGGTGTTGAATTCAAATGCTAAACTAAATCCTATTCCTAGCCCAATTGGGTGAAGCCCAAAATAATGAACCCAAAACTCTCTCCTTTCCTCTCCTTCAATTTTACGTAAAAACAAAAACAACAAACTCTATCTCCTTCAACAATCCACGTGAACCAGCAAACACCCAAACCCTCTTTGTTGCGCCGCCGCCACCAGCCACCTGCAACCACTACCGGCATCGCCGTCCGGTAAGCTTCCCCTCCCTTCTCACCTTCTTTCTCTCTCTTTCGTGTTATTTCTTTCCTCCTCACAGACTTTCTGTTTTGCGAAGCACCACCAGCCACCATCACCTTGTCGCGCAACCACCGGTGGCTCCACTGACCTCTGCTGACTGTGTCTGCTGCTGCACCGCCCAACCTCGGCCGGTCTCCCTCCTTTCTCCTCCACGCACGCAAGCATCCTCCTCTTTCTTCTTTTCTTGCTTCACCATCAGCACAACCACCACCGTCGCTGCACGTGCCGCAGCACACTCCTGCACCCGCGCTGCACCGCCGTGGCCTCCGCCGTTCCCTGCCCAGCCGACGCCCTTTCTCTTCACTCTCTTCTTGATTTGGTTATTTCTTAAACTCTAAGTAAATTAAATGTTTCAATTAAATGTTATTAATTTAATTTATGTTTTGATTGAATTAAATTTATGATTTTTGTGATTTATTTATGAATTTCAGATTTTAATATTGCATAATTGAATTATTAATTTTCATATTTCATAATTTGATTGAAATAAGAGTTTGAATTATTTAAGGCATGAATTTCAAGGCTTTAATAGTTTTAAACCATGGTAGAACAATTAGGAATTACTAAAAATATTATTTTTATACTCTAAGCATTATAATTTGGTTTTGGTAAAGCTTTAAACGACTTTATATTGCTGGAAATTTAAAGTATGATGTTTTGAAGAGTTTTCAACGAATTTCAATTCTTAATATAATTATTGTTATGCTTGGAGGTTAATTAGTTAAGTTTCGATATTGGAGAATGTTCTAAATACGTTTGGGATGTGTTTAGAGTACGTTAGTGTTGCTGTAAATTGTTAGAAATTGATTGGGGAATTTTATTGGCTGTTTTTAGGCGGAGAATTCTTCGTAGGCGACTTTTGAATTCATTAAAGTGGTCTTGCAGTTTGTTTACACAAGGTACGTACATACCTGTGTGCTTGGAATGTGTGCTATTTGTTGAAACCATGTTGAAATTGTTGATGAACTTGGTTATGTTGAGATTGTTGATGAACTTGGTTATGTTGATATTGTTGATGAACTTGGTCAGGTTGAAATTGCATGTTTAATACTGTTGGATGGACATATTGAACCTATATTGCATTATGAGAATTATAACATGTTAGTATGGATGATTGATGCAAACATGTTGGTTGGGAACACTAGATTATTCTATATATATATGTTGGTTTGGATCGATCGATCGTTGTTCCCTTTTTAGCTTTTCACTACTTTATGAGGGCTGTGGACCTTGTTTAGTAAGTTGAAACCTTATATCCATATACAGGGGTTGATCATGGTTAAAGGAAAGATTGGATTAATTGGAATGAGTCTTGATTGATGCGTTTATGATCACTTACTTAATTCCAAGATAAAAGCAGTTATGAACAAATGTGGATTGTATGTCTTATGTGATTGTTGAGTCATAATAGAGTCTCAATTTGTAAATCATGTAAGGTGAAACTGAGTAGAAATAGCTTTAGACTGTGCACGTCTAAAGTGACGGACAAACAGGAGTTGGGGTTCATGGTGGTAGCCCATGGCCTTTTCTGGGACCGGATTGATCACCGTGTTCTATTTTTATTCAAATGTTCCTCGATATCGCAGGTCACTGAGGTTACGGAGTCGCGCCCGTACCTCGTCTTCCTTAGTGAAGACTTCTGGATGGACAACTCGGTCAATTGTCTATTTCAACCAAAATAATATTACCTAGTCTAGTCAAGTATGGTCGTCAAATTATCATGTTTTGTCTGCCCTTATTTATGTTCATTAGTATCATGTTAGGGTTGTTCGTTTAATAGTATCATGTTAGGATTATTATTGTTTTAGTATGTAGTACTCAGCTTTGCTGATTACGTGCTTTGTTTCTGTGTGTTGATCATGGCTATGCCTTATTGATCATGTGATGACCCATCTTTGGTGAGCAGTCTCTAAGGATCAATAAGCATTGCCCATCTACAGGTTTGAAGATGATGCATCATTGGGATCGGGATTAGAGAGCTTGTAGTTAGATTTGTTTTGTTAAGTGATTTGGTTTGTTAATTTGGATTTGAAATTGTCGTACTATTCGTATTTCCTTATTTCCGTTAATTGGTTTTGGGACTTAATATGTAATCGATTATTTATAAACCTAAAAGTTAGTTTTTGTTTTCCGCTGCAAAATTCTGAATAAGCCGTTACGTTTTTACACGGGCGATAATACTTGGATAATTCTCTATAGTTATATTTATAAAAGGTTATTTTAGAAAAAGGGAATTGTCGGGGTGTTACAAAGTGGTATTTTTGAGCTAAAGGTTTTACTAACTTTTCGTGCCTACTTTTTAAACTTTTAGGCGCCTAAACTAGCTAATTTTCTAAAACGAATTTCCTAGAATTGAGCTCTTACTCATTATATCATAAAAAAAAATGCGTACTTTTTTTTGGGGGACCAAATTCATTTTATTTTGTTCGAAAGCATATTAATATTTCTTATTTAAGTTCGAAATTAACTTATTTACTGAAACTTTTCGTTTATGTGAATTAAGTACGTTCTTTTTCTTTTCGAGTTTAATTAAATATATTCGATATATATATATATATATATATATATATATATATATATAAAATAAAAAAATTCTTATTCTATTTACTCGTTTATTATTTATTCGTTTAATTAAAAAAAAAAATTCTTTCTTACTAATCGTTCTTGTTTATTCTAAGTGTTTCAATGTTTTACTTATGTTGATTTATTACGAGAGATGGGCAATATAGGAAAGGGCATACAGGATAGAATTATATGTGCATTAGTAGTTGATTGCTAGCATAAGAAGTTAATTGTTATGTGCATATGCTAAATGTTTAAGTGTTGCATTTGAATGTGCATAGAAATTGTTTGATTCCACCAAACTTATCGTTTTATTGAACTTTGGTTATGATATGGTAGGGAAATCGATAGTAAGACCTTAAGTTGTTCATTTCAGGAATAAAATGTTTATATCCATGTACATCAATATAGGATCCCTTAAGAATATCGACGAAGAAACACCTCGTCTATTTGTAAAGGAAGTCGTGTTTGGATGTGAATACTTTGCTAGGATACAAAACCAACCCACCTTAATGAGGGAAGACACCATAGCATCCACTATCGTTCATTGCTTAGCTAACCAAATACCATACCTAGAACTCAAAGATAGGTTTAAATACTTGCATTCTAATGATGGAACACCAAATTTGGCTAAGTATGGGACTAGGATGGTAGCTGGAGATACGACTCGGAGATTACGACCACCATTATTGAGGTAGCAAAAAGTGGACTCATGGAGGGTAGAAACTTATGGAGTCATGCTTGGGATGCAGTTATAGAAAAATCTTTGGGAGTTGGTATAGATAATGCTCTAGAGGGAAATGATGTAGTTGTGAAAGATGAAAATGTAGTGGCTGAGGCAGAGAACCTAAACCCAGTGGCCCATGAGCCTACCATTGAAATTTCTAGTAAGTCGGATGTGGTACCAAAAGGTGATGGTGAGGTGGCAAGTGAGCTTCATCAAGATGAAGGCATGGAAGAAGACTCAGATCCTGAGGAGAATTCGATGATCCTGAAGATCTAGACTTCACTTCCCAAGCTTCAGGGAAAGAGCGAATAGGCATGATGCCATAAGTATTTGAAGTTGTAATAGTCGGTTAATTCTTTTATGTTTTAAAGAATAAGTAGCAAGCTACCGCAGTTTATGGTTAAAGAAATGGGAGTTTCAGTTATTCTTTATTCTTTTCAAGGATATAATAAACCTTTATAGAGTTAGCAATAGAAGTTAAAGTATTCTTTTCCAATTTGGGAATTCCAAAATTCGCCAACAGTAGTTTAAATTTATGTCATAGAACCTTTATTTTATTTTAGGACAAACACAATGTTACGATTTAGGAATTGTTATCAACCTTTTCTCTCGAGGAATAAAAGTTAGATTATTGATAATCCAAATGATCAAGAGTTTATTTTGGGCACGTAAAGGGAATGTTTTCTTCTTTTATTCTGCCTTATTATTCGTGATGATTGAATTTGTTCCTTGTTTCTTAGTTGAATGTCCAGTATGCGAATATCATTCATAAATGATTGTTTATGTATGTGAATCCTAAATGTTGGTGTGATATTACATTTCTAGGATAATGTTAAGTGAAGTTTCGAACCTAAAATAGAATATATTACTTACAGGTTGCGCTCTAGGATGGCCATCAATAATGACCTAGCTACTGTTATTCGCCTCTTGGCGGAAAGGCTAACCCAAGAAATAACTGAGCATCCCGATTCTGCTGGGGACATGTTTGAAAGGCTTGCGAAAGTTAAGCCACCATACTTCAAGGGGCAAGAAGACCCAACCTTCCTAGAAAACTGGATTAGGGAGTTTGAAAAGCTATTTTGGGCGGTAAACTGTCCTGAAAATATGAAAGTAGGCCAAGCTGTCCTTTACCTAAAAGATGAAGCTGATCTATGGTGGAAAGATAATGGAACTAGGCTAAGTGTTGTTGAAGGATTTAATTGGGACTCATTTGTTGTTGCATTGAGGGAAAAGTTTTATCCTCCTTTTATAACAAAACGAAAAGCGCAGGAATTCATAAACCTTGGGATGGGGAGTATGACCATCGCTGAATATTATAGCAAATTTGTAGCGCTGTCGAGGTTTGCACCTGAGGTTGTAGCCACGGAAGAGATAAAGGCTCAGAGGTTTGGGCAAGGGTTGACCTATGAGATCCAGTTGGGATTAGGTGGAGAAACCTTTACATCTTTAGATAATGTGTATGAGAGAACCGCTCATATTTATGGTTTGCATTCCATAAGGGACGAGAAAAATGTTGTTGGGGAGAAAAGAAAAGAGTTTAATGCTGGGAAAAACCAAGGGAATTTCAAGAAAAATACGAATGTAAATAGGAATGAGAGTGGAAATGCAAATTTTCAAGGGAAGAACAATCAGGGGCACAACAATAGGAACCAATCTGAGAGAGTGCATCACCGTAAGATGTGCAGCAACAACCATCCTGGTAAAAACTGCAAGGGAGAATTAGTGACATGCAACTATTGTCAGAAAAGGGGGCATAGGGAGTATGAGTGCTTCACCAAGCAGAAAAAGGAATAAAATGGTAATGGAAGTGGAAATCAAGTGAGGTTTAACCAGTCTGGAAGTCAAGATTCAAAGCCTGGAGGAGCACAAAACAATCAAGGAAACTATAATAAGCCTGCAAATGATAACAACAACCAGAATAAGGCTCCGGGTGTAGACACCTACTTTTGTCCCCGTTCCCGAAAGGGAAGGTTCGATGATGAGAACATAAATCTCCACTTGGCAACGCATCTCCTATAAAATAACGAATCTCAATCACCCCTTTTCATTTTACCCGAAACATGCTATTTATAGAAACCTGCTATTTATGGAAACCTGCTAAAAATAGTAACTGCCGTAATGGGTAGTTGTTAAAAGTGGCAAGTCATAAAAGATAGAAACCTGTCAGAATTGGGTGTTGCACTCCAACATAAATCCTAAATGAGATAGAAGTTGCGGGAGAATCCTATTCCTAATACGATCCGAAAATAAGAGTTACATATTAATTAAAACCCTAACGAGCCTAGAGTTCGTAACGGGCCCAGACGCATCCCGTCATAAAATTAATACGCACTAAAAGATTCGATTAAGTCTCATACGCTTCGGATTCTAATAGTCCGAATCTGACAAAGAAACGGCCAAACCATCAATTTCAACGCCCAGCCCTGGGCGTTGAAATTGCCTAGATCCTATTTTCAACGCCCAGAGCTGGGCGCCGAAATCTTTGACGCCCAGCCCTGGGCGCTGAAATTACCTGGGACGTCTTATTTCTTAATTCCTCGTGGATTAGAGTTCTACAATTCTGTCTTTCCACGAACTCTTTTCTATAAATAGGGCCCTAAGTTTGACGTGAAAAACAACAACACATAATTATTATTCTGAGTATTGACTATAAACCCCTAAGCCTAAGCCTCACGCTGCAAAACTGATCACGCGTTCTGTCGCAATCGATCCAAAAATCGAACAGAACGTATCCTGTCCTATAATTTGAGATTCGTTAAATAAAAGGACAAATAGCAAAGTCAAAGTGGTTAGTTTTCTGAGAACCGTGACGCACCTCTTAAGGGTGCGTCGTAATGTGTCCCTTTTCCATGGTTTAATTGCTTTCCTCGCCCTTCTATGAACTGTTAAACTAATTAAATTTGATTGTTCTATCACGCCTAATAAAGATCATATGTTGGGAAATTGGATTATCATGCTAGGTCCCTTAAAACAATCTAAATCAGATAATCGCGTTCGATCTAGTACTATATGTTGCATATTGTTAAAATCCACTAAGATTAGTTTAATATTTAACGCATGTCCCTTCAATTATTTATGCTGAGCTAGTAAGGATATCCTGCCTCTGGAATTATCGAAGAGCGAGTACTCCTCTCGGTAGTTACAGTCCCCCGAACCCTCAATCTCTACCTTGCGGGTGTATGTTGAGAGATCCCCACACAAGGGATCACAAGGGAACCTACGGCCGTCGTGGTCAAACATAATTGCACTCCCTTTATGTCACGATAACCGGGTTTTGTCAGTTTTTCTCATTGTCGTTAAAAACTGAATGGCGACTCCTATATTACTAGTCAATTGGGTGTAAAATCACAGGAAATCCAATTACACTTGATTTGACAAAAAGAAACGTCACACCTACGAGGGACAAGGTCACGTATTAGCCTGGTGCTTTTTCGACCCCCTCACAGTGGCGACTCCACTGGGGATAGTGAAGGAAATACTCGTGCTCGTACGTAATCAAAATAGCCGAAGGGTGAAACGATCCTACCCCGCGTTTATTTCCCCATCAAGTTGGGACGACCTGAAAATCAGCATATTAATGTGAACGGACAGAACCGCATAACGAATCTTGGCTCCCTTAGATGTTTCATCTCGGGAGTTGGGACTAAGGATACCCATCGCCAACCGGGGGGTGCATACGCTTAGAATGTTGTCCACTCGGCACTTTCGCTAGTAGTACACCCGTCCCAAACCCAATTGCTCGCCCACTAGGTCCATCTCATTGGTGCATGCCCCCTTGGCTTACATCGTGATTGGCCTCTTGGGCGAAATTCGTCTGTTGAAGGCACTACCTCGACCAGGGCATGTGTTGGATCTGCGATTGAAGCGGTACCAAGCCGGCGCAAATACTACCCATAGAAGCCTATCATAAACTACATGACATATTATTATCTTGCCTCATGATGTAATGTTAGTTATGTGTAGCGAAATATGTGATTGTGTGTGGCAAATAATGCTAGAAAACCAACAACCTTAAAAATCTCCCAAACATTCATAAACCAATTAGCCAAAGAGTTATACCAAAATACGTGTTCCGCAAACCCGAACGATTGCCACAAAAGTAAGCGACGCTCGGGATGGCCCGTAACGAATCCCACAAACGCTGCACAACGCGTAAAGGACGTTATTAGGCAAGCACGCAAAATCAAAGTCGCATAAACAAAAAGTATACGCAAACGAGAAACGAGAATCAGCTAGGGACGCATTTTCAACGCCCCTGGCTGGGCGCCAATATTTCTCACGCCCTTTGCTGGGCGCTGAAGTTGCTGCCTGGCCTTTTGGTCAGGCGCAGCAGCCTCGGTGCCGCGTAAAAAAATATACGTAGCAAAAAAAAACCTTTCGTAAAAGTTGCTGCAAGGGCGTATGAAAAGGCACTCGATTCTAAAAGCGACTTGAAAAAATAAAATAACTCTTTGTGTCGTTGTTAGGCCTCCCATGACGACAATGTTCGGCTCCAAAACCGAGCACGCTAATTGAAATAACCTTGAATGTCACATTGGCAAGGTATTCAAAAATTAATGTTCAAATGAAGTTTTCAAGGAAAAATAATGTTCAATTAAAAAAATAAATCCGAGTCTAGACTAGGCTATGCCAAAGTACAATCTAAATCCTAAGTCTTAGTTGTCTTATCCATAGAACCGGTCCTAATGCTTGGTGTCGTTCTGCAAGTTAAAAGGATAAACCATATTGAGTCTCCCTTCCTAACATTTAAATCAATAAGCACCCATATGTAATTGTCATCCCTTGCTAAGAATCTACGGCCTCAATACTCTCTCACCAATAAAAAGAATATATTATAGTATTTGCAAAATAGAAACAGTCACATTCTGAAAATCATTCCCCCATAGTCGCACAACCCCCAAAGTGGACCTAAGGTGTCAATACCATTAGCAAGAATTAATGGCCTCAAGGCTTATGATCACATTGGGTCACAACTATCATAGTCCTCTCGAGCCACTCGCTCCTTGAAATACTCCTAAGTACGGACTAAAAGATTTTCCATGAATGCAACGTGACAAACCATGAAAATACCCAAATCGGCATGCCATAAGGCTACCATTGGAGTAAAGCAATACACACTAAGAGAGAAGCCGCACTAATGATTCTAGTCTTGCATAAATAAAAATTCGATCTCCTCAACTGACTACCTTGCCAACATTAAGCAAAATGGCGCATGAAAAATGAACACCCAAGGGTTAAAATCTAAAGTGTCAACCAACGAAAGTTATGGTCCAATTAGCCTAAGTCTGAAAGTTGCTTGGTCAAGTATTATAGGCTTACGCCACGTAATTATTTTGAGTCTAGGCCACCTCCTAATATTCCTACACGGGTTATAATCGGAAAAATTAATGAAAGTCCGAGTCTAAATCACAAACTTCCAATTAAATCCCGAAAATTGGAATCTGAAAAGAAGCAAAAAAAAATTATTTTCGATATAATTCTTTCGTTAAATTTCAATAAGGTAGAAGCAAGATTTTGAATCTACGCTATTTGCACATTTTAAGAAACGACTAAATACGCTTGCAAAGTAAGACAATTTAAAGGTCCACCCTAGGCCCTACTAAAATTAAAGGTCCACTATAGGCCTACCAGACGAGGCTCACTCAGTCTCGCCTCGTGACTCAAAGACCACAACCATCTACCTTTTAGCCCAAATAAAAAATTGATTGAAGGATTTATGTTTTGGAGAAATCCCAAGCAAAAAGAAAAAAGAGAAAGAGAAAAGGGAGAGCGAAAAGAGCCATGAAATACTTAGCCCGTACCTCCCAAAGTGCGAAATCTACCCAAGTAAACAAAGGAAAAGAATTGAGTCAACCAATCCAAATCATGCCACAAAAACTACATAAAGTTCTACAATGTCTACCCTTTCCAATCCTTATGTTCTTAGACGCCTTCGCTCTGGGGCCCCTGTTCAGCTCATTTAACCCATCCATGTTCTCACCGCCATAACCCAAGAAACCATTAACTAGACTCTTGTTCTTGAACTTGTTATCAACTGCAAACCACGTACGGCCATTGACACGTGCGTCATACCCATTATTTCCAAAACCTGCTCTTACATCACCATTAGTATAATGACCGTACAACTTGTTTGAATACATCCTGTTGATATACCCTTAAGCCGTCCCCATGCTACCCATTGGCCTTGGTTGATGTAAACTCATGACACTAGCTCGAGGCTGCAAATTGTGAGTCCTAGCAAATATAATCCTCATGCTTGACCAATACCTATACAAATTATCCTATCTCACTCAACCCATCTTTCAAACCGTCTTGAGTCACGAATAATAAAAAAAAAGAAAAGACAAATGAAAAGTACAAAAAATAATAAATAATAAAAAAGCAAACTTTGCAAAGCGCCTTTAAAAGTTCGTCTAAAAAGAAAAAGAAGCATTTAGCGCACCAAAAAAGATCCGCCCAGAAATCATTTTCAGCGCCCACTGCTGGGCGCCGAAATCATTAATGCCCCAGCCTGGGCGCTGAATCTCTTTGCTCGCCAAATTTTGTCCAGAAGTGCTCTTCATTTTATCCGTACATGCACGGAAAAATAACGAACACTTGGAGGGGTACAGCACGTATCCAGATATACGTACAGCACGTATTCAGATATACGTACCACCAAAAAATACATGTACTCAAAAAAAATATATAAAACAAATTTTTGGCTTACGGCAAGGCAGCAGATTAAAATAATAATAAACTTCACTTATTCTACCGTTTCAAATAATATGTTTCCACCTCAGGACGTACTTGTTTAAAATCAGCATTCTATGAAACCATTTTATAGGCTAAGAACTACGCAAGACCTGATTCCAAATTAAATCTATTTAAGGCGGATACGTAGGCAATCCATGATTCGGTCCAACCAATTTGCAAAAATGTTAGAGCCTATAGAATAACAAGAATAAGAAATAGAGTCCCTTATTGAAATTTAATTACTTGCAACCCAAGTCGAAAGAAAAAATTATGTCAAAGGAAGAATCCAAGTCATCAAGATGCCAAAATAAGCACACATCGAAAAATAATAAGGGCACGTAGCCTTGCCAAGAAGGAGCACTCACACTCCTAGGCACTTAGCCAATACTCAAAAGATCGCCTTGCCTCAATTGAATAGGGGCTAGCGCGAGCATCCATGACCTCTAAAAGTACTCGACTTGACCCTCCCTAAAAGCGAACTAACTCACTTAAAGACCTTCGTTCACCACTAGACATAGTCGTTCGCTTAAAGACCTTCTTTCACCACTAGACACAGTCATAATCGCCAACAAGTAATAAAGGCAGTAAGCTTGCAATAAAAAGGATTGTTCTACGGCATCGCCCCATCGTTCCTTCGAACTCAGGGCACCCGTTCATGGTGATTCGAATGCTTGCTAATCTCCTTTGAAAAAATCAGACATTATCAATAGGACCTGGCACTTAACCAAGGCTCACCCTACTCAGACATATGACACGGGCATCTAAAATCGAAATTAGAAAGCATCATTAATGAGAAGACATAACAGCAACTGGGGGCTAAAAATTGAAATGAAAGAGCTAGGGAAAGAACTAAGTATACCTTGACCTTTTGTACAGACATACACCAAGTAAATCTAAGTCAATTGGAAAACGGTTTATATTCCCGCCATTCTGGAAAAGATGGCCCTAAAAGCCTAAAGCATGTGCCACACGGGCACAAGTAATATCTTGACGCCTGCACCTTGGCTCCCAGCAAATCCTTAGACAGCATTCCAAAATCGTAACAGTATTCACTCATGTAATCCTGTACGAACCCTTCTATAAGTCAACCTACTTAGGACACCTCGGATTGTACACAGTAGGACTCGGATTTCAAATAATTTTCAAAGACTTCTTCGAACATAATAAAGTGTCGTTGGTTTAAGCTAAGTATACGTTTATCTCAATGTTGCAAGTGAGTCAAAAGATTTCCAAATATGGTTATGGGTAAAGAAAGGCACCTAGCTTTTGGTCAAAGCATACTTCAACATGTGACTACCTTGACCATGGCAATGTCGCACAATACGACATTTACAAGAAAAGTAGCAAATCACTACTCGAACGTACCTCGCACTAAACGAGTCTGGTTCAAACTATTCATGATCCATGTCGCCATGAATGCATGAAAACGTATGCCAAGCATTATAGCACCAAGCCAATCCCGTAGCTACAATTGGGGGCTTGAGAAAAACACTCTAAAACTGCTCGAAATGACGATTTTATCGCAAATTCTCGACGCTAATGCTATACATACATTATAGGGGCACAATCCTAAGGTTTGATCGTGTAAAACGAACCTTAGAATGGCTACAACCCCTCCCAAATTCTAAGCACTACTTAGAATATATAAAGTCACCCCACTAACAAGGGTAACTGAAAATCGCGAGTCACCAAAACTCCGATCAAACTACTGCACATAACGCTCGCCGTATAAGCGCCGGTTACACAGTCTACCTCGTTCCAAAGCAAAAGCGAAAGAGAAAAATCAAGGATAAGAACAGTCAAAATATACCCAGAAATCATTTTCAACGCCCAGAGCTGGGCGCCGATATCTTTAACGCCCCAGCCTGGGCGCTGATTCTTTCTGCTAGCCAAGTTTTGCCCAGATATAAAAATAAGAAAGAAACACCTATGAATCCTCCCATTGAACGAAGTAAAAAGCCGTGCACACCCACGCGGAAGGTGCTACACTTGTTCGACCACCTGAACAAGGCGTGACGAAGTACTCCAATACAAAAAATAAAAACGATATCCCAACACCTGGAGAAATGTTCTAATACATGTTGTTAGGCCACACAAGCCTACGTCGCACCATGAGTTCAACCATCCCACGGTACAAGTCTAAAAAAAAGAGAGTATAAGGCATATTGCACTAATGCGGGGACGACCAAAAGAGCATGTGTAAAAGAGGCAAAGACTACTTGTCGCCCAAATTCAAAATGCAATCCACACGACTTCTACATTAAGGATTAAAGGTAGCAAAATATTACCTACCAAGAAAGGGATAGCTCCCACCTACAAGAGCGGAACCCCAGGGCATCTTTCTCGAAAGAACCTAAAAAAGTCGTACGCCAAAAGGAAGCATCCCAACATGCATACTTGGGGGCTCCAAGCTACGAAACAACCATAGCAAAATAAAAAAAAAATCTCGAAGCAAATGTTTGAACAATCGAAAGGGCACGATGTTTGAGCCCACCTCGTGAATGGGCCTGAACCCTATCAAGCTTCTAAGCAAACTAATCAAAATCAGTCATTGCTCAAAAAAAAATGATTCAAACAAACTGATTAATTAACCGCACACAACGGCCATTCTATGAACGCTCGTTCGCACATACATATCATCTTTTCTAAGTATCGAACATTTACGAACACGTTCAAAAGAAAAAAAAGAAAACGAACGAACAAGAGGTCAACTGTGTCATCAAGAAACCTCGCCAGAAATCATTTTCAGCGCCCAGCGCTCGGCGCCGAAATCTTTAACGCCCAGGCATGGGCGCTGATAATGATCCCAGACCCAAAAAGGCCCCTGACTTCTACAGGGCCCTGCCGTATCTGTTCGACTCGAAAATTACCGATTTCTGAAAGCCGCACCTCACGGCTTTGTTAAGAGTAGCACACCACTACAAACGTCGCTCGCACTTACGAGCACAATCCCAAACACGATCAAGGATATTATAGAATGCGTATCCCCAAGGAACCTCTTTGACAAGAAATTACCGTCAAGCACGAGTGCTTGGGGGCTCGAAAGAAAATATATATTATGCAAAGTTAAAACAATATTCCCAGACTACGGTGTACGAAGTCCCGTGTTTGGATAACTTCAAAAGATAAAACCGGATTACGACCTCAAGACAAAGGTCACCGTTGATACCTATACGTAGTCCCCTAATCAAGGACCCAAGTAGTGGCAAAATTGAGCCGTAAAGACTAGCTCAAGACCATGAAAGATGGTGACCACGAGACAATGGTCCGTCTAAGCACGTTGTCAACCCACGTTCAGGTTGTAACTGAATCCGAGCATCCCTCGAAAGAATTCGCTCCTACAAGAATGAATAAAAAGAAATTCTCAAGAGAAATCACAAGAAAAAAATGAAATAGGGACTTGTCCACCTCAATCAGGCAAGACCGCGCCACGCGAATCCCAAATCAAAAAGACGAATTCAGGTTCGCTCACCTCCAGCAAGCGGGGCGTCCACCCTTAGCGGACAGGGCTCGCCCACCTTCAGCGGGCGGCGTCTGCGTCACTAGCCGCGCAGGTACTCAGTTTTTGAAAAATAAAATCTTCAAATTCAAAATAGGCTCGCCACCTTTAGCTGGCGGGGTCTACGTCACAAGCAGCGTAGGTCCTTATTTTCAAATTTCAAAAAAACAGATTCGTCCACTTCTATCGGACGGGGTATCCACCCTTAGCGGACAGGTTCGCCATCTTTAGCCGGCGGGGTCTACGTCACAAGCCGCGTAGGTCCTTATTTTTAAATTTCAAAAAAAACAGATTCGTCCACTTCTATCGGACGGGGTATCCACCCTTAGCGGACAGGTTCTCCATCTTTAGTCGGCGGGGTCTACGTCACAAGCCGCGTAGGTCCTTATTTTCAAACTTCAAAACAGATTCGTCCACTTCTTTCGGACGGGGCATCCACCCTTAGCGGACAGGCTCGCCATCTTTAGCCGGCGGGGTCTGCGTAACAAGCCGCGCAGGTCCTTAGTCGCTGCTGCGATAACTTTTTTTGGTTTTCCCTTTTTCAAAAATTAAAAGGATTGGTTTTCCGTTTTTTTCCAAAAAAGAGCGATGTGCTGGATTTTCCTTCGTTTTACGTCCTGTGAAAACAAGGGGGTTTTCTCGTTTGGCTAGCCCTGAAAATGAGAATCTTTAAAAACATTTTTACCTCGTGGTTGGGCTTGGCCAGGCCCAATTACACTTTATAACTTTGATTTCGAAAACATCTGTAGCTACTCCCAATGACAAAGTGAGGGAGTTTCTACTCTTCTTTAGATACTTCCAATGACAAAGTGAGGGAGTTTTTATACTATCCGTTAACAAATCCCAATGACACGTGAGGGATATGTCGACACTTCAAGTGATGACCCTTAAGTCAAATGTTATCACTCGGGGGCTCGTGTGACCCTCGCAAAAAAACAGGTCACCATGACTTGTGTGACGCACTCCGTCTAATACTTTGACCATCGTCTTACTCCAAGACTCAGTCAAAGTGGGGGCTAACTGTAGACACCTACTTTTGTCCACGTTCCCGAAAGGGAAGGTTCGATGATGAGAACATAAATATCCACTTGGCAACGTATCTCCTATAAAATAACGAATCTCAATCACCCCTTTTCATTTTACCCGAAACCTGCTATTTATAGAAACCTGCTATTTATGGAAATCTGCTAAAAATAGTAACTGCCGTAATGGGTAGTTGTTAAAAGTGGCAAGTCATAAAAGATAGAAACCTGTCAGAATTAGGTGTTGCACTCCAACATAAATCCTAAATAAGATAGAAGTTGCGAGAGAATCCTATTCCTAATACGATTCGAAAATAAGAGTTACGTATTAATTAAAATCCTAACGAGCCTAGAGTTCGTAATGGGCCCAGACGCATCCCGTCATAAAATTAATACGCACTAAAAGATTCGATTAAGTCTCATACGCTTCAGATTCTAAGACTCCGAATCTGACAAAGAAACGGCCAAAACATCAATTTCAACGCCCAGCCCTGGGCGCTGAAATTGCCTGGATCCTATTTTCAACGCCCAGAGCTGGGCGCCGAAATTTTTAACGCCCAACCCTGGGCGCTGAAATTGCCTGGATCCTATTTTGAACGCCCAGAGCTGGGCGCCAAAATCTTTGACGCGCAGCCCTGGGCGCTGAAATTACCTGGGACGTGTTCTTTCCTAATTCCACGTGGATTAGAGTTCTACAATTCTGTCTTTCCACAAACTCTTTTCTATAAATAGGGCCTTAAGTTCGACGTGAAAAACAACAACACACAATTATTATTCTGAGTATTGACTCTAAACCCCTAAGCCTAAGCCTCACGCTGCAAAACTGATCACGCGTTCTGTCGTAATCGATCCAAAAATCGAACAGAACGTATCCTGTCCTATAATTTGAGATTCGTTAAATAAAAGGAGAAATAGCAAAGTCAAAGTGGTTAGTTTTCTGAGAACAGTGACGCACCTCTCAAGGGTGCGTCGTAATGTGTCCCTTTTCCATGGTTTAATTGCTTTCCTCGCCCTTTTATGAACTGTTAAACTAATTAAATATGATTGTTCTATCACGCCTAATAAAGATAATATGTTGGGAAATTGGATTATCATGCTAGGTCCCTTAAAACAATCTAAATCAGATAATCGCGTTCGATCTAATACTATATGTTGCATATTGTAAAAATCAACTCAGATTAGTTTAATAGTTAACGCATGTCCCTTCAATTATTTATGCTGAGCTAGTAAGGATATCCTGCCTCCGGAGTTATCGAAGAGCGAGTACTCCTCTCGGTAGTTACAGTCCCCCGAACCCTTAATCTCTACCTTGCGGGTGTATGTTGAGAGATCCCCACACCAAGGATCACAAGGGAACCTACGGCCGTCGTGGTCAAACATAATTGCACTCCCTTTATATCACGATAACCGGGTTTTGTCAGTTTTTCTCATTGTCGTTAAAAACTGAATGATGACTCCTATATTACTAGTCAATTGGGTGTAAACTCACAGGAAATCCAATTACACTTGATTTGACAAAAAGAAACGTCACACCCACGAGGGACAAGGTCACGCATTAGCCTCGTGCTTTTTCGACCCCCTCATACCGGGCAAAACCGTTTATGATGACTAGAAATGAAGCTGAATATTCTGCAGACGTAGTTCATGGTACTTTTTCTATTAACTCTGTGCTAGTTAAACACATTATTTAATTTGGGAGCAACTTATTCTTTCATTTTGTCATCTGTTATTAAGAATCTGAAGTTAGTAGATTTTGAATGATTGGTTTACCTGTTATTACGTCTACTAGTGTAACCATAAGGTGTATAAGATTATTTAAGAACTTGCCTTTGAAGACAAAAGATTGCGTTCTCCCTTTTGATTTGACAAAAGTTTAAATTTTAGGGACCTAGATGTAATTCTAGGGATGGATTGGCTAAGTTTGTACAAGACTAAGATAGACTGTGAAATTCAGAAAGTAAGTTTAAGGATCCCTATTAGAAGGTTGACCTCATATAGACGTTTTGAGAAGTCCAATAACCCTTAGTTATTTCGGTAATGCAAGTGAGGAAATTGATGAATAGGGAGTGTGAGCTATTTCTCTGTAGTGTGCTAGTTGGGAGTAAATAAGTTGGAGTGAAGATCGAGGATGTTCCCAGTGTGAATGAATTCATTGATGTGTTTCCGAGTGGAATTACGAGTATGTCACCAGCTAGAACATTTGAGTTCACTATAGAATTAAATCCTGAAACGACACCTATATCTGAAACACCATATAGCATGACACCTCCTGAAATGAGCTAATTAGGACACAGTTGCAAGAGTGGTTTGGTCAAGGAATATATTAGGCCTAGTGCATCATCGTGGGGAGCTCCTGTGTTGTTTGTTAAGGAGAAAGATAAGAGTATGGAATTATGCATCGATTTTAGGGAGCTAAACACAATCAAGAACAAGGTATCCCTTGCCTAGAATAGATGACATATTGGACCAATTGAATTGGGCGAGTGTGTTTTCGAAGACTGATTTGGGTTTAAAGTACCACCGATTGAGAGTAGCTGATAAGAATATACTTAAAACCTCATTAGGATTCGTTATTGTCATTAAGGGTTTAGATTAACGCCTTTTGGGTTAACCAATGCACCTGCATTAATTATGGATTTGATGAATGATATTTTCTACGAATTCCGAATTAAGTTCGTTATTATGTTATTGATGATATCCCGATTTATTCAAGGAATGAGAAAGAGCATGACAAACACTTGAGGATTACTTGGAGACGCTTAGAAAGAATCTAGTTTTATTAAATGAGGTATACAAATCTTGAAGTCATATGTGTATAAGTGACACCGACGGAACAGTGAAGGACTAAATTGATTGAGAACTACGTTACGTAAAGGAAAAAAAAATTAAGAGAGGATTTGAATGGTCCAGGATCGTTAGAAATCATTTGTGTCTTTAAAAGATGGAAGGAAATATATGAATTGGTGAAAGAGGTAAGAGTTAAGCCCATAAGTTATGTATCCATCAAAGGCGTGATGAGGTTCGGTAAAAAGAAAAGTTGAGCAGAAGGAGTCTCTGTAGATCCTGCTAAGATTCAAGCTGTGAGTGATTGACCTACTCCAAAGAATGTGTCTGATATATGAAGTTTCCTCGGCCTATTTGACTATCATCGGAGGTTTGCGAGAGACTTTTCGAAGATAGCAAGACCAATGACCAATCTGATGAAAAAGGAATCAAAGTTTGAGTGAAGGGAGAAATGTGTGGGAGCTTTCTAGATCTTAAAAGAGCGTTTGACCTCTGCACCTGTTGTCGCGTCAGTTGAAACCTTATGAGACAAATTACCCTACCCATAACCTAGAGCTAACTGTTATTGTGTTCGCTTTGAAGATTTGGAGACACTACCTTTATATGAAAACATTTGAGATCCTTACCGACCATAAAAGCCTGAAATTATGGCAAAAAGGGTATAGTTGAATCTTGGGGACAACATTGAAAATGATACTGCTTTCCACCCTGCAACCGATGGTCAGCCTGAGAGCACTAACCAAACCATGAGAGATATGTTGGGAGCATAAACTATTGACTTTAAAGAGCAGTTGGGAGATCATCTAGATTTGATTGAATTTTCGTGCATCAATAGTTACCATGCGAGCATTACGATGTCACATGTTGAGGCATTGTGTGGAAAAAGTGTAGAAGTCCATTTGCTGGAATGATTTGGGTGAAAATATAGTATTGAGGGGCAGAATTCGTTGAAGGAAATATATCCAGAGTTATTTTCTAAGGTGAGTTACGAGGACGTAACTCGTTTTCTTTAAGAGGGGTAGAATGCGATAGAAATTCGCGCTTTTTACCTATTTTATGCTATTTTTATGCTTATTTTAGCAAATTATACATGTTGATGCAAGTAAATAGATTCTCCGCATAAGAAAAAGTGGTTCATGAGTAATTCGAGACACTTTAAGTTGGCGAAAGAGTGCACATAAATGCCACAAGTACTTCTCCAGTAAGAATAAGTTGGAAACTTTTGAAAAATGTGTGAGTTTTCGTGTCAATTTTCGGGACGAAACTTCTTTTAAGAGGGGTAGATTGTAATCCCCTGTAAATCTATAAAGTTATTAATATATTTTAACGTTTAATTAATTATATTTAAATGAAATTTATGAATTTTAGTAATAAATATATATATTGAATGTATATTTATTTTATTTAAATGCATTCCAAATATTTTTAACGATTTATGAAATCAAAAAATAATTTTAGAATTTTATGTCGAAAAGAACTTGAATTACGAAAACACGATTGAATTTGGAAAATAATCCTAAGCGGTGTTGAATTCAAATGCTAAACTAAATCCTATTCCTAGCCCAATTGGGTGAAGCCCAAAATAATAAACCCAAAACTCTCTCATTTCCTCTCCTTCAATTTTACGTAAAAACAAAAACAACAAACTCTCTCTCCTTCAACAATCCACGTGAACCAGCAAACATCCAAACCCTCTTTGTTGCACCGCCGCCTGTTGCGCCGCCGCCTGTTGCGCCGCCGCCACCAGCCACCTGCAACCACCACCGGCATCGCCGTCCGGTAAGCTTCCCCTCCCTTCTCACCTTCTTTCTCTATCTTTCGTGTTATTTCTTTCCTCCTCACAGACTTTCTGTTTTGCGAAGCACCACCAGCCACCATCACCTTGTCGCGCAACCACCGGTGGCTCCACTGACCTCTGCTGACTGTGTCTGTTGCTGCACCGCCCAACCTCGGCCAGTCTCCCTCCTTTCTCCTCCACGCACGCAAGCATCCTCCCCTTTCTTCTTTTCTTGCTTCACCATCAGCACAACCACCACCGTCGCTGCCACCTAACAGTCGTGCCGCACCGCACTCCTGCACCCGCGCTGCACCGCCGTGGCCTCCGTCGTTCCCTGCCCAGCCGGCGCCCTTTCTCTTCACTCTCTTCTTGATTTGGTTATTTCTTAAACTCTAAGTAAATTAAATGTTTTAATTAAATGTTTTAATTAAATGTTATTAATTTAATTTATGTTTTGATTGAATTAAATTTATGATTTTTGTGATTTATTTATGAATTTCAGATTTTAATATTGCATAATTGAATTATTAATTTTCATATTTCATAATTTGATTGAAATAAGAATTTGTATTATTTAAGGCATGAATTTCAAGGCTTTAATAGTTTTAAACCATGGTAGAACAATTAGGAATTACTAAAATTATTATTTTTATACTCTAAGCATTATAATTTGGTTTTGGTAAAGCTTTAAACGACTTTATATTGCTGGAAATTTAAAGTATGATGTTTTGAAGAGTTTTCAACGAATTTCAATTCTTAATATAATTATTGTTATGCTTGGAGGTTAATTAGTTAAGTTTCGATATTGGAGAATGTTCTAAATACGTTTGGGATGTGTTTAGAGTACGTTAGTGTTGCTGTAAGTTGTTAGAAATTGATTGGGGAATTTTGTTAGCTGTTTTTAGGCGGAGAATTCTTTGTAGGCGACTTTTGAATTCATTAAAGTGGTCTTGCAGTTTGTTTACACAAGGTACGTACATACCTGTGTGCTTGGAATGTGTGCTATTTGTTGAAACCATGTTGAAATTGTTGATGAACTTGGTTATGTTGAGATTGTTGATGAACTTGGTTATGTTGATATTGTTGATGAACTTGGTCGGGTTGAAATTGCATGTTTAATACTGTTGGATGGACATATTGAACCTATATTGCATTATGAGAATTATAACATGTTAGTATGGATGATTGATGCAAACATGTTGGTTGGGAACACTAGATTATTCTATATATGTTGGTTTGGGTCGATCGATCGTTGTTCCCTTTTTAGCTTTTCACTACTTTATGAGGGCTGTGGACCTTGTTTAGTAAGTTGAAACCTTATATCCATATACAGGGGTTGATCATGTTTAAAGGAAAGGCTGGATTAATTGGAATGAGTCTTGATTGATGCGTTTATGATCACTTACTTAATTCCAAGATAAAAGCAGTTGTGAACAAATGTGGATTGTATGTCTTATGTGATTGTTGAGTCATAATAGAGTCTCAATTTGTAAATCATGTAAAGTGAAACTGAGTAGCAATAGCTTTAGACTGTGCACGTCTAAAGTGACGGACAAACAGGAGTTGGAGTTCATGGTGGTAGCCCATGGCCTTTTCTGGGACCGGATTGATCACCGTGTTCTATTTTTATTCGAATGTTCCTCGATATCGCAGGTCACTGAGGTTACGGAGTCGCGCCCGTACCTCGTCTTCCTTAGTGAAGACTTCTGGATGGACAACTCGGTCCATTGTCTATTTCAACCAAAATAATATTACCTAGTCTAGTCAAGTATGGTCGTCAAATTATCATGTTTTGTCTGCCCTTATTTATGTTCATTAGTATCATGTTAGGGTTTTTCGTTTAATAGTATCATGTTAGGATTATTATTGTTTTAGTATGTAGTACTCAGCTTTGCTGATTACGTGCTTTGTTTGTGTGTGTTGATCATGGCTATGCCTTATTGATCCTGTGATGACCCATCTTTGGTGAGCAGTCTCTAAGGATCAATAAGCGTTGCCCATCTACAAGTTTGAAGATGATGCATCATTGGGATCGGGATTAGAGAGCTTGTAGTTAGATTTGTTTTGTTAAGTGATTTGGTTTGTTAATTTGGATTTGAAATTGTCGTACTATTCGTATTTCCTTATTTCCGTTAATTGGTTTTGGGACTTAATATGTAATCGATTATTTATAAACCTAAAAGTTAGTTTCTGTTTTCCACTGCAAAATTCTGAATAAGCCAATACGTTTTTACACGGGCGATAATACTTTGATAATTCTCTATAGTTATATTTATAAAAGGTTATTTTAGAAAAAGGGAATTGTCGGGGTGTTACAAATACTGAACCGCATTTATTAGACTTAGCATTGAATGCATACTTGGACCAAGGGAATTATTTCCTTCAGAGGTGACTCAAGCTGCCCTTAATCGTTGGATCCAGGCCAACAGGGATGTCAAATGTGTGATGCTTGCATCCATGAATCCTGAACTTCAGAAAACGTTCATTAACTCGGATGCTTACCAAATCATCTCAGGGTTGAAGAACATGTTTCAGGACCAAGCCATAATCGAAAGATTCGAGACTCAAAGGTTGATCCTTGAGACTAAGCTCAAGAAAGGAGAACCAGTGAGCCCGCATGCTCTCAAAA
Organism: Spinacia oleracea; assembly: GCF_020520425.1. NCBI lineage: Eukaryota > Viridiplantae > Streptophyta > Magnoliopsida > Caryophyllales > Amaranthaceae > Spinacia > Spinacia oleracea. The sequence goes on along the minus strand of NC_079488.1, from coordinate 59,967,886 downwards.
TGATTGGACTCTTTGAGAATATGAGAGCTCTAGATTCTGACGTCTTAAATGAAATGGCTATTGACATCATTCTCCATTCGCTTCATAGTGGATATGATAAATTCAAGTTGAATTACAACATGAACAGCATGGAGAAAACTCTTACTGAGCTTCACGGTATGCTGAAAACCGCTGAAAAGACGCTCAAGCAAGAGAATAAGCACGATGTGCTTATGGTGCGTAAGGGCAAGAACTTCAAGAAATCATGCAAGAATAAGGGCAAGAAGGGTAAGAGCAAGGCTACGCCCTCACCTAAGTCCAACGGCACCAGTTCTAGTAAACAGAAGAGGGTGACTCGTACTCCTGCCGACTCTGAATGCTTCTACAGCAAGAAGAAGGGGCATTGGAAGAGGGATTGCTTGAAGAGAAGGAAGATGAGAAGAACGGAAACGTTGCTTCTACTTCAGGTATTTATGTTATACATTGTAATCTTGCTAATTCTACTTCTTGGGTATTAGATACTGGTTGTGGCTCACACTTATGTTCCAATTCGCAGGGAATAAGGAGAAGTAGAAAGCTTGATAAAGGCGAGATGGATCTACGCGTGGGAAATGGAGCACGGATTGCTGCATTAGCCGTAGGATCTTATTTTATTTCTTTGCGTACTGGTTTTGTTTTGGAACTAGAAAACTGTTACTATGTTCCTAGTATCACCAGAAACATCATTTTCGTTTCAAGTTTGGATTCTAAAGGTTTTAGTTTTCAATTTAAAGACAATATTTGTTCTTTTTCTTTGAATGGAATGTTTTATGGTTCAGCACAACAAGAAAACGGTCTATATGTGCTAGATACGAGCAAAGACATTTATAACGTAAATACTAAAAAGGCTAAAACTGGTGATTCAGATCTCACATTTATGTGGCATTGTCGATTAGGCCATATAAACACAAAGCATGGAATTACTTCAACAAAAGGGAATTCTAGAATCATTCGACTTAGAGAAGATTGATCAATGTGAATCTTGTTTACTTGGCAAAATGACAAAGCAACCTTTCTCAAAGGTGGGAGAAAGAGCAAGCGAATAACTACTAGGGCTAATACATACAGACGTATGTGGGCCTATGAGTACGAAAGCTAGAGGTGAGTTCAGCTATTTCATAACGTTTACGGACAATTTCAGTAGATATGGCTATATTTACTTAATGAAACACTGATATGTGCGTTTTATATATTGTTTTCACCCCCGTCCCTTAGTACTTTTATGCGTCAAAAGAGCTCCTAGGAGCCATTTTAGTACTAATCTGTGTATTTTAGTGTGCCTTGAGTTTCAGGAATACTTAGTGAGAAATTGGTCTTTTTAGGCCCGTTTCTTGATGATTTAGGCCACTACAGGATACCGAGGGAGTTCGGGACGACTTTTGTCGACTTACGGGAGCCCTAGATGTTCATGATCGAGCCCCGGAAGTTAGACTCGGTGTTGTGGACGAAGGGCGGATCACTTAGCCCTCCGCCCGGTGGATTGCCCCTCGCCCATCGGGCGAGCAAGCAGAAGAACAGTTCGTCAGAGGGCGACCGACGGGCGGAGTTTCGCCCGGTGCCCACCGGGCGCTCATCAGAAGCAGCAGCAGCAGTAATCGCTCTCTGCTCGACGGGAGAGAGCCGCCCGACCGGGCGCGCGCTGAGGATTTCCAGAAGTCTCCGCCAGACGGGCAGACCTGCGCCCGACGGGCGGGTTACGAGCTGGTCGCCCGACGGGCGGAAGGCCGCCCGAACGGGCGACGACAACCTGGGAAGCGTTTTTGCGCGCGGTTTACTTAGTTTTTCCGGTTTTTCTTAATGCTTTTTGGGCTAAACTATAAATATAGCCTTTGTTAATTTAGTGGGACACTTTTCATTATCTCATATCCTAGTATTAACACTTAGTTTTATTTCTCTAAGCTTAATTTTTCTCTCTAATTTGTTCTAAACACTTAGTTTATTTTCAATCAAAAATTGAAGCTTTCATTTGCCATTGTTCTTCAATTAGGTATTATTCCTTATTTCAATTCTTTGTTTAAGCTTTAATTATGTTTTCAATCATGCCAATTGCTTTGCTTATTGTTAATATGCTTGAGTAGTCTAATTTCTAGGGTTTGGGGATTCATGAATGATATGAAGGGACATTGAATAATCATGATTGTTGGTATTACAATTGATTCATATTGATTGGTTTATTCCACTATACAATTAGATTTGCGCAGGTTTAATTGTGGTAGTTATGCAATATCAATTTAAGATTCGAGAGATGCAATTTGATGTTTAGGCTTGTGTCAATAGGTAGAATTAGAGTTAATACGTAGCGAGAGCCCGTTAATTCTAAGTCTATGATTAGTATCGATTCGAGAGAGCATGCTAGTCTAATTGATTACTTTGTTGATTATCGTAATTATTCATTGTCCTGGATTGTTATTTGTTGGTGAACCTATGCCCTAGATTCCTTAATATATTGATTCATACTCGTTTAATTATCGTTCGTAGTCTTAGCATATAAACCAACCAATTCTTGTTTCCCAATAGTCTAGTTTAGTTGATTAATAGTAGAAAGAACACTGTTTCCCTGTGGATTCGATCCTGACTTCCCTTGCTACCTAGATAGTGGACCTTAGGTTATTTTTGATTAGGTAATACGACTTTAGCCTGTCAAATTTTGGCGCCGTTGCCGGGGAAACGGTTCTATTTTCTGTTTTTGATTGCTTATCCTAGATTATTGTTTGTTACTACTCAAGGAACTCACGTTCCTTGAGACTGGATCTCACATTGTTTTGTTAGTCTTTGTCTATGCCCAGGACCGTAGGTACTAGTAATCTTACTCCATTCGATCATGAGCCCGAAAGAACCTTTCGTAGACGAAGAACTTTCATTGCACAGTGTGGGAATTACTCTGATTCTGATCATAATATTGGCGATCTTTTTCCTTCAGATATAGATTCAGTTTCAGAGATAGAGATGGGTGACGAAAATATGATACCGCCACCTACCCCACGGCTTACAGACTATTCTAAGCCAAGTCTGTCTGTGCTACCAAAGGCGATCATGCCTTCTATTGCAGCTGAGACCTTCAAGATTGAGCCTGCATTGATTAACATGATCGAGAGACGCCAGTACGGTGGGGAACCAGGTGAAGATCCGAATCTTCACATTCAGTCCTTTATCCAATATTGTTCCACCATCAAGCAAAAGGGATTGACTCCGGAGCAGACTATGGAGATACTTTTCTCGTTCTCTTTGAGTGGGAAAGCTAAACTGTGGATTAATGGGTTGAATCGGGCGGCTTTGAAAATCAATAATTGGGAATCCTTGGCTCTTGCTTTTTATGTTAAATATTTTCCACCTGAGAAAACGGCTCGTCTGAGGGGTCAGATATTAGGTATCTCACAACAAGCGGATGAGAGTTTGTTCGAGGTCTGGGAGAGATTCAAGGATTTGCAAAGAGAATGCCCGCACCATGGTTTGGAAGATTGGTTCTTGATTCAGCAGTTTTATAATGGTCTAGGCAATGAGTCTAGATGTTTGTTGGATTCAGCTGCCAGTGGGAGGTTTATGCAACTTGAGGTGCCTAGAGCTATGGAGGTGATTGAGGAGATAGCCATTCACAATGCCCAGTATGGAAATCCTAGAGGTCTATCTAACAGGGGTGGTAAGCATGATTTAAATTCTATTGAACAATTAACTGCCTAATTGACTGCTTTACATTATAAGTTTGATAATATGCAAGCGGCCAATGCTCAATCTGCCCATCCTGTTAGTGTAGCTGCTATGAGTGCCCAACCTGCTACTATTTGTGAAAGTTGTGGAATTCCTGGTCATTATGCACAGGAATGTAGGAGCTCTATTGAACAATGTAATGCATTTCAATCCTACAAACAAAACAACCCATTCTCCAACTCTTACAATGAGGGCTACAAAAATAACCCTCTACTTTCCTACAGGAGCAACAATATCCAAAACCCTCACCAAGTTCAACATCCACCACCACAACCATATCAACCCCCACACCAACAATCTTACCAACCCCGAAACAACTACAACCAGCAGTCTAGTGGGCCACCTGGGTTCTCTAGACAACACACATCACCCCCACAACCACAACCTCAAACCACACAGCCTGACCCTATGCTAGTAGAGATGAGAAACATGATGCTACAAATGCAAAAATCTCTAAGTGAAAAGGATGCAAAAATCGATGCTCTTACTGCTCATAACAAGATCATTGATACACAGTTGGCACAGATGGCTACTACTATTGCAGGGAGGCCACCAGGCCAACTTCCTTCACAGCCCGAAAATAGGGAGACTGCCAATGCAATTACATTGAGGAGTGGTAGGGATTATGATGGTCCTTCTATGCTGGTTGAGGTTAATTCCGGGGTGTCTGCTAGTGATCTGGTCAGTGAGGAAATCCCGAAGGTAGTTATGGGTGAAAAGGAATCTGAAAAGGTAGTCAATGAGAATGAGGCTACAACTGAGGCTAAGAAGGGGGCGGATATTCAAGTACCACCTATTGCACTCCTCTTCCCAAACCGACAACTCAAGAATAAGCTAGACAAGCAGTTTGGCAGATTCTTGGAAGTGGTCAAAAATTTGCAGGTAACGGTTCCTTCTTATTTTACAGGTTCCTTCTTATGCTAAATTCATGAAAGATATTTTGACCAGGAAACGTGCTTTTTGTGAGGTAGAGACTGTAGCTTTTACTGAGGAATGTAGTGCTTATTTGCAAAACAGTCTCCACCTAAACTTAAGGACCCCGGGAGTTTTTCCATCCCATGTAACATTGGCACCGTATTTATTGATAAAGCTTTATGTGATCTAGGTGCTAGTGTGTCTGTCATGTCTTTGTCTGTCTGTACTAAACTGAATATGGGTGAGCTTAAGGTTACCAATATCACTCTGCAAATGGCCGACCGTTCTGTCAAATACCCCTTAGGTGTTTTAGAGGACGTCCCTGTTAGAGTAGGTAAATTCTATATACCTGTAGACTTTGTAGTATTAGACATGCAGGAGGATTCTCAAATTCCCATAATCTTAGGTAGACCCTTCCTTCACACGGCGGGGGCGGTAATTGATGTTAAAAGTAAGAAATTGACATTGTCTGTTGGGGATGATAAGGTGACTTTTAATCTAAACAGTGCCTTAAAAAGTCCCATGCTAGAGGAGGAACAATTCTATCGCATAGATGTAGTTGACCTTATTACTCGTGATAACGTCTCCCAAGTTCTCGAAAGAGACCCTTTGGAGGCAGTGCTTTGTTGTGAGTCTTCTGCAGGTGATAGCGGTTCTTGGAGTGCTGAAGTGGATGCTCTGGAGTTGGCTCTTAATGGTGGAGAATCCGAGCCGGAGAGCACCAAATTGAAGTGGTTAGTTCGGCCGGTTTGTTCTGTTAAAGAGGTAAAGAAACCCAAACTTAAGACTCTTTCTGCTAACCTTAAGTATGCGTTTTTAGATAATGAACAACTTTGCCCTGTGATCGTCAGTACTGCACTTGATGCAGACCAGTTATCCCAACTTCTTATTGTGTTGAAAAGGCACAAAAAGGCCATTGGGTACAGTATTGATGATTTAAAGGGTATTAGCCCTGACTTTTGTATGCATAGGATACATCTAGATGAGAATCATAAACCATGCATCCAACCCCAGCGTCGTTTGAACCCTGTCATGCAAGATGTTGTAAAAGCTAAAGTTATGAAATTGCTTGATGCGGGTATAGTGTATACTGTGTCTGATTCTAAGTGGGTGAGTCCCGTTCAGGTAGTGCCTAACAAAGGGGGGACAACTGTGGTGAGGAATGAAAAAAATGAGTTGATACCAACTAGGTTAGTCACAGGTTGGCGCATGTGCATTGATTATAGGCGTCTTAATGTTGCTACTAAAAAGGACCATTTTCCCCTTCCCTTCATTGATCAAATGTTAGAAAGGCTAGCCTGTCACAAGTTTTTCTGTTATCTGGATGGTTATTCTGGTTTCTTTCAAAATCCCATACATCCAGACGACCAGGAAAAGACCACCTTCACCTGTCCATATGGTACCTTTGCATATCGTAGGATGCCTTTTAGTCTGTGTAATGCACCTGCTACTTTCCAACGTTGCATGATGAGTATCTTTTCTGATTTTATTGAGTCCATCATGGAAGTGTTTATGGATGATTTTAGCGTCTATGGTACTTCTTTTTATTCTTGCTTGCTAAATTTGACTAAAGTTTTGAAAAGATATGAAGAGTGCAATTTAGTCTTGAACTGGGAAAAGTGTCATTTCATTGTTACTGAAGGGGTGGTTTTGGGACATTTGATATCTGATAAGGGCATTCAGGTGGATCGAGCTAAGGTCCAAGTGATTGAACAATTACCCCCTCCACTTAATGTGAAGGGCGTTAGAATTTTTCTTGGTCATGCGGGGTTTTATCGCCGCTTTATCAAGGATTTTTCTAAAATTGTTAAACCACTTACCCAGCTCCTCCTCAAGGATGCCCCGTTTGTGTTTACTGATGCTTGTTTTGAAGCCATTGACAGGATTAAACAGGCACTGATTTCGGCTCCCATCATTCATTCTCCCGAATGGGATCTTCCGTTCGAGATAATGTGTGATGCAAGTGATTATGCAGTTGGGGCAGTTCTGGGTCAGAGAAAGGAGAAGGTTTTACATGCCATCTATTATGCAAGTAAGACCTTAGATGAAGCTCAAGTTAATTATGCTACTACTGAGAAGGAGCTTCTAGCTATAGTCTATGCCTTGGATAAATTCCGCACCTATCTGATTGGATCCAAGGTGATAGTCTATACTGAACATGCGGCCCTTAAGTATCTGCTCTCTAAGAAGGAAGCCAAGCCTAGGCTTATTCGATGGATACTACTGTTACAGGAGTTCGATCTAGAGATCCGCGACAAGAAAGGGGCTGAGAATGTGGTTGCAGATCACTTGTCTAGATTGAGGTATGACGATGGTAAGGGATCTACACCGATTGATGATTCATTTCCAGATGATCATTTACTTGCACTTGCCAGTCAGTCACCGTGGTTCGCAGATTTTGCTAACTACATTGTAGGGAGAATTCTTCCGGCCCATCTTTCATATCAACAGAAGAAGAAATTCCTACATGATGTCCGGTTTTACTTTTGGGACGACCCTTATTTGTTTCGTGAGACTGCTGAAGGGTTGTACAAGCGTTGTATTCTAGAATGGGAAGTTCAAGGTGTTATCAGTAGGTGTCATTCTTCACCTTATGGTGGTCACCATGGACCGTCTAAAACAAACGCGAAGTTGTCGCAATGTGGTTTTTACTGGCCTACTATGTTCAAGGATGCACAGGCTTTTATTATGCCTTGTGATGCGTGCCAGAGGGCCGGCACTATTTCGAGGAGGTATGAGATGCCACATAACGGGATCCTTGAGGTTGAGATTTTTGATGTGTGGGGAATTGATTACATGGGACCATTCCCATCGTCCAAGGGTAACTTATATATCCTTGTTGCTGTAGATTATGTGTCAAAGTGGGTGGAAGTCGTTGCCTCACCTACTAACGATGCTAAGACAGTCATCTCCCTGTTCAAGAAGATCATTTTTCCTAGATTTGGGGTTCCGCGCGCTTTGATTAGTGATGGAGGGTCACACTTCAATGAGAGGCATCTGGATGAGCTCCTGCGCAAGTACGGGGTTTATCACCGCACTGGGCTAACCTACCACCCTCAGACGAGTGGTCAAGTTGAGGTCTCCAACCGAGAGATCAAATCTATCCTTGAGAAAGTGGTGGCGAAGTCTAGGAAAGATTGGAGCGATAAGCTAGATGATACTCTATGGGCATACAGAACCGCCTTTAAGACACCTATTGGTACCTCCCCGTATCGGTTGGTGTACGGCAAGGCGTGTCACTTACCAGTAGAAATGGAGTACAAGGCTTATTGGGCAATCAAACAGCTCAACATGGATGAAAGCTAGCCGGTGAGAAGCGGTTACTTCAATTGCGTGAGCTCGATGAATTCCGACTACAAGCCTATGATAGTGCCCGGATTTACAAGGAAAAGACCAAGAAGTGGCACGACAATCACATTTTGCATAGAGAGTTCGCGGTGGGCGACAAGGTTTTACTTTTTAACTCTAGGCTTAAGTTATTTCCTGGAAAACTTAAGTCTAGGTGGTCTGGGCCGTTCACCGTGACTATGGTAAGCAAATTTGGGTCTATTGAAGTAGAGAATGAGAATGGTGAACGATTCAAGGTCAACGGGCAACGTCTGAAGTTGTACCATGATGGGGCTACTGTAGGAGTGGTTGAGGTCCATCACCTCAACCCCTCCGCCTCATAGACGGCATATTCAAGGTAACAAGGTCGAGCGGGACCTATGAATAAACCAGCGCTTTGCGGGAGGCAACCCGTATTTCATTGCTTTCGATAGTTTAGTTTTGTTTTGTGTGTTTTGTAGTCTAGTTTCTTTGTTCATGAGTGGTGAGGAGAGAGCATTTTACGGTCCTTGGGTGTTTAATGATGTACAGGTTCAGCTTCTAAGCACGAAAAGATAGAAAAAATCCGTAGGAGCAAAAATAGCAAACCGCCCGACGGGCGATAGCCGCCCGACCTGGCGCGCGGAGAAAGAATCAGAAAGTCTCTGTTCGCCCGACGGGCAGCCAAGCGCCCGACGGGCGGCTCACTACGGAGCTGCTGGAAGTGTCGCCATTCGCCCGACGGGCGAGGAGCGCCCGACCGGGCGCGTGCGCAAAGTTTTGGAAGTGTCGCCATATGCCCGACGGGCGAGGACCGCCCGACCGGGCGCGCGCGGAAGAATTCTCAAGAGTCGCCCTTCGCCCGACGGGCGGACCTGTGCCCGTCGGGCGGCTTACGAGCTGCTGGCCCGTCGGGCGGGCGTTGGCCCGGCGGGCGAAAAGAGAAAAATCAGATTAAAGAGCACGGGCTCCTCTATTCTTCTTCACTTCACCTCTCAATCATCTTCTTCATTCTCTCACATACTCCATTAAACCCCAAACCCTAAGAACTTCAACTCTCCATATCTCCCTCATCTCTCATTCAAATTCATCAAGCTACACACCAAAATCATCCTCATCACATCCTCTTCAACCTCCACCAAACAATTTTCACTTTTCCTCACTCTCCACAAAAAACCCAATTTCACCAAAAAAAAATTGAAAACTCAAAATCATCTTCAACAATGGGTTCAAGGCCAAAAAGAACTTTCACGGGAGCAACAAGGAGACAAGATGAGGCTTCCACAAGCCGTCCACCACCACCACCTCAATTTGCACCATATTCGGCTTTCGCGAACATGGTTCTCACTAGTGAGGAGCAACAAACCCGCATTGCACACCTCAAGCTACGGAAGGTAGTCCCTACTCGATTTATTTGTCAGAAAACTTTGAATGATATGGGTATTGAGAGGGATGTTAGGAGATTATTTCATGGGGTGGGTATGAAACATATGTTTTCCATGACTAGGTTGACATTTAGGGATATTACTCTTGAATTCCTTAGCTCGTTTAATGTCAGAAAGAATGGTTACAAAGATGTCACTAGAGTTTCTTTTAGATTGTTGAATATTGATTATGATATGCCTATCAAGGATTTTGGTGCCATTTTTGGTTTGAATGTGGAGTATAACAGGTTTCCCGAGGAGGGGCATAACAATAGTGAGGTATGGGGGAAATTGACTGGGGATTTTAATCCCGGTAGCATGCAACATTTGCACGCCTCTAGCGTGCAACACCCCGTCCCCTTTGTTTGGTTTAGATTTATGGATTTTACAATCTTTGGGATGGAGCAAAAGGAGAACGTGAGGAGCACGGAGTTGGAGGTGCTCGGAGGGTATTTGTTGGATGGTGATGACAGTTATAGGATGAATTTGGCCCATCACTTGGCCATACAGCTGCTTACTACCGCCACCCACCGCTACTCGACCGATATTGCTTTGGGTGGTCTGATCACCCACATTGCCGTAGCGGTGGCAAACTTTGTTGAGAGGGACCATGCTGCGGTCCGGGGAAACAATCTGTTGGATATTGAGTATTTTGGGAGCCTTTACCGGGTGCACTCTGAGTACGGGGGACTTCTCCCCGGTCAGATGTCATGGATGTTCCAAAGGAACGCTCTCTTTACTCTCCCGGACACCACCGGGCTCACCAGTTTTACTCGGGGTCAGCCCCATTACATATACGTAGGTGAGCAAGCAGCACCCTTAGCCCAGCCCCAGCCACAGCCCGAGGCCGCGCCTCGCACCCACCACCGGAGGGGAGGGCGTAGAGAGAGGGGGTCGGGACAGAGAGGTAGTCCGGCTCCACAGGAGGAGCATGGGTCTGCAGAGGAGTTAGAGGCCATTCATGAGAGGCTGGGCAGACTTGAGCTCGGTTTCCACGAGTTTACCGCGGACCACCAGAGGACTATGTTCCCTTTCTATGATCAGTACGCCAGGCAGGGCTACATTGCCCCAGATCATCAGCACCCCTCCTGGTTTACTTACCCCACAGAGGGGTACGGTGCCCCCGGTTCCATGGGCACCTTCACTCTCACCCACTACGGGGGGTTTGGAGCGGGCAGCAGCGGCTATGGTGGCCAAGGTGGCCAAGGTGGTGATGGTGATGATGGCCAAGGTCATCAGTGATGCTGTTGATGATGATGGTTCGGTACCCTTGAGCCAATGAGGACATTGTCTGATTTGGTTTGGGGGGGTTCACATTACCTGTATATATTAGGTATGTTTTTCTTTTCTTTTCGTATTTCTTTATTTTTTTGGTGTGTTTCTTTGGTGTGTTTAATGCTTTCTAGATTAGTTTATTGCTTTGAAAAAAAAAATACAAAAATACGTTCCGATGAATACAATATCATGCTTCCCTGTGCCCCTTGAGCGGAAATTGTTTTGATTCTTGGTATTTGATGATGGGCAATGTAGATGTGTTAGCCATGATTTGATATTCGATTGCTTTGATGCCTAAACATGAGTCAACTCCGACTAACTGCCTGTGGACTTGGTGCTTGACTAGTTGACTTGGTTAGGATGTGTGTTAGCTTCCTGGTGTATCGTCGATTTTGAGTATTGGTTTGCAACTATTAGTAATGTTTTATGACTCATATACATGCACATTGTGAAGGACGAAGGCATTTTTCTATTTAGGTAGCCTTCAGATGAAATTAGATACATTTGTTTCCTCTTTTTCTACCCATGTTGTGCTTGTGCCATTTATTCGGTGACTAACCACATTACAAGCCCGTAAATTCCCCATTGGTTACTAGTCCCAAGCCTAGCTTGGGGGAGCTAATAGTAGTGAGGTGGGGGAGTTGTAGTGTGATACATTTTGAACATATTGAGTATTGAAAAGGGAAGTTATTCTTATCATGATTGTTGTTGAAAAAAATGAAATGAAAAATGAATGAGATGAGGAGAATAAAAAAAAATTAGGAAGGTCCCAAAAGAAAAAAAAAAAAAAAAAGAGATTGAGCAAGAAAAAAAAAAGGGAAAGAAAAAAATCGTTATTCTCAAGTTGAATCAAGCTTTTGTCACTCCGGTATTACAATTTCTTATCTTCATGAGTGATTGGTTACAATTATGAAATCAAGGCAAGAAATTATAGTGTGGTTGTTTGTTGTTTTTATTCATGTGTTGAGTGGGAGATTATGGTCATTGTGTTGATTGATCGCGGTTGTTTTTAGGATTTATGCTCCCCAAAGCCAAGGCTTTAAGCTCACATTTTACCCAAACTTACCGCACCCTTACCTAAGCCTATCATTACAAGCTTGAAAGACCTTCCGACCTTTGTGCATAGAGTTGTATTAATGTGAAAGTAGTTGTTTATCAATGCAAGTTATGACATGACGCATTCCGAGTCGACTACTAGGTTGAGTGTATGTTTTTCTAGACACGCGAGTGTGTAAGTTTGGGAGGGCATTGTTCACTTACATGTTGGGAGGAGAGCGAACGGGTACATCTTTTATCCGCCACATAAATGAGTGACGAGTGTGTGAGCACTAGTCTTGAATTCCATTGTGCATTGGTGGTTCGCTTTGCGTGACGATTGTTAAGGAGGATTAGCAATTGAATGGACTTGATTGGTTGGAATCGATGCATACTTGTTAGATTTTACCTTGGATTATGTGTTCATTTTGAAATATGTTGGGGGTGAAGTTGGTTTTGTGTTCATCGATGATTTCTTTGCTTAGGGACAAGCAAAGATCTAGCTTGGGGGAGTTTGATATGTGCGTTTTATATATTGTTTTCACCCCCGTCCCTTAGTACTTTTATGCGTCAAAAGAGCTCCTAGGAGCCATTTTAGTACAAATCTGTGTATTTTAGTGTGCCTTGAGTTTCAGGAATACTTAGTGAGAAATTTGCCTTTTTAGGCCCGTTTCGTGATGATTTAGGCCACTACAGGATCCCGAGGGAGTTCGGGACGACTTTTGTCGACTTACGGGAGCCCTAGATGTTCATGATCGAGCCCTGGAAGTTAGACTCGGTGTTGTGGACGAAGGGCGGATCACTTAGCCCTCCGCCCGGTGGATTGCCCCTCGCCCATCGGGTGAGCAAGCAGAAGAACAGTTCGTCAAAGGCGCCCGACGGGCGGAGTTTCGCCCGGTGCCCACCGGGCGCCCATCAGAAGCAGCAGCAGCAGAAATCGCTCTCCGCCCGACAGGCTAAAGCCGCCCGACCGGGCGCGCGCTGAGCATTTCCGGAAGTCTCCCTCCGCCCGACTGGCAGACCTGCGCCCGACGGGCGGGTTACGAGCTGGTCGCCCGACGGGCGGAAGGCCGCCCGACCGGGCGACGACAACCTGGGAAGCGTTTTTGCGCGCGGTTTACTTAGTTTTTCCGGTTTTTCTTAATGCTTTTTGGGCTAAACTATAAATATAGCCTTTGTTAATTTAGTGGGACACTTTTCATTATCTCATATCCTAGTATTAACACTTAGTTTTATTTCTCTAAGCTTAATTTTTCTCTCTAATTTGTTCTAAACACTTAGTTTATTTTCAATCAAAAATTGAAGCTTTCATCTGCCATTGTTCTTCAATTAGGTATTATTCCTTATTTCAATTCTTTGTTTAAGCTTTAATTATGTTTTGAATCATGCCAATTGCTTTGCTTATTGTTAATATTCTTGAGTAGTCTAATTTCTAGGGTTTGGGGATCCATGAATGATATGAAGGGACATTGAATAATCATGATTGTTGGTATTACAATTGATTCCTATTGATTGGTTTATTCCACTATACAATTAGATTTGCGCAGGTTTAATTGTGGTAGTTATGCAATATCAATTTAAGATTCGAGAGATGCAATTTGATGTTTAGGCTTGTGTCAATAGGTAGAATTAAAGTTAATACGTAGCGAGAGCCCGTTAATTCTAAGTCTATGATTAGTATCGATTCGAGAGAGCATGCTAGTCTAATTGATTACTTTGTTGATTATCGTAATTGTTCATTGTCCTAGATTGTTATTTGTTGGTGAACCTATGCCCTAGATTCCTTAATATATTGATTCATACTCGTTTAATTATCGTTCGTAGTCTTAGCATATAAACCAACCAATTCTTGTTACCCAATAGTCTAGTTTAGTTGCTTAATAGTAGAAAGAACACTGTTTCCCTGTGGATTCGATCCTGAATTCCCTTGCTACCTAGCTAGTGGACCTTAGGTTATTTTTGATTAGGTAATACGACTTTAGCCTGTCAAACACAAGTCTGAATCGTTTGAGAAATTCCGAGAATGTCAAAATGAAGTAGAGAATCAACATGGCAAGAAAATCAAAGCTCTAAGATCGGATCGAGGAGGTGAATATCTTAGCCACGAGTTTGATGACCATCTAAAAGAATGCGGTATTCTTTCTGAATTGACTGCTCCAGGGACACCTCAATGGAATTGAGTGTCGGAATGGAGAAACCGGACCTTACTCGATATGGTCAGGTCAATAATGGGTAAAGCCGAACTTCCTTTAAAATTTTGGGGACATGCGTTGCAGACTGCAGCACTCACACTGAATCGTGCTCCGTCAAAAGCTGTTGAAAAGACTCCATACGAATTATGGATTGGGAAACTTCCAAAGTTGTCTTTTCTAAAGATTTGGGGTTGCGAAGCATATGTCAAGCGATTAATTGCGGAAAAGCTCGAACCAAAATCTGACAAATGTTTCTTCGTTGGGTATCCAAAAGAAACAAAGGGGTATTACTTCTACAACAAGTCAGACAACAAGGTATTCGTTGCTCGTGACGGTGTCTTTTTGGAAAGAAATCATATTTCCAAATTGACAAGTGGGAGAATAATAGACCTCGAAGAGATTCGAGACGAACAACGAACCAAGAACTCTTTAGAAGCAGTTCAGGATGAAGAACCTCCAAGTTCTTTAGAAGAGCCAGTGGGAGTAGTTCCTCAAAACGTTGTTGCCCCTCGTAAGTCAAATAGAACTAAGGTTTAGCCGAACAGATGGCCAGGCGTCCTCTTGACTGAAAACTTAGACGTTCTCATATTAGATAGTGATGAACCTATGACTTACAAGCATGCTATGACGAGCCCAAGCTCCACTAAATGGTTAAAGTGTAGGGAAATACAGTTAAACATAATAAGATGTGCGGAACAATCCCCAAAGCCAGGAAACATGTATAAAGCACAGATTAAGCAAACTTACATTCGAAGCGTGTTTTCCACAATAATATATCAACGAACACGAATAAAGAACTCCACTTGTCGTTCCTCTACTTGGTTCACCGACACGTTCAGATCCGTCTTGATTATCGTAGCTTAGACAATCAATCAAGATACTTTGCTTTTGGGAAGAACTCACTTTGGAGGCACAGAGAGAATTAGGGTTCTCTATGTCTCTAGGGTTTTGAGTAATATGAATTGTGTGTTGGAAAATACAATTTGCCTATTGTATTAAATGATGTAACCGGCCAAGAACCAAAGGCCTTGACCGGCCACATCACGCAATCACTCGGACCGCACGCCCCGCCCAGCGACACACACTGCAGGCCGAAGCCCACAGCGCGCGCGCGCCGAGCAGCTGGGTCGTGGGCCTTGCTCGCTCGCGCTGCGTTGCTTGCTGTGCGTGCTGTTGCGTGATCGCGCCCAATGGGCTGGCCTTGCTCGCCTTTGCTCGCGAGCTTGCTGGCTCGTTGGGCCTTGCACGCTTACGTGCTTGGCTCGACGGGCCGGCAACTCCGATGCCCTTCGTATTCGCGATTTAATATATTTCCGATATATTATTTATCATTTCGTATTCGACGAATCACCGTCGTAGGATACGATTTATTCGTGTCGCCCAGCTTACGAATTTTCGTGATACGATATACGATTCCGATGAAGGTCGTATCGTATAATACGTTTCCAACTAATTCCCGAAAAGCTATTAAATGAATTTCCGATTCATTTAATCCGGTGATCTGTTACATGTCATTGGTGTGGCCTTATAAGTTAAGTCAAGAGTAAGATGTGAGTTCAATATCCATTAGAACTCACTGATCGGAAGCATTGCTCCAGCTAGCTGTTCCGATCACTTGATCTCACTGAATTAATTGTTCGCAATTAATCTGAACCTTGGTATTAGACTTAATGCACCTTGGGTGAAGGACATATTTCCTTCAATCTCCCACTTGTCATTCAGAAAAGTGTGCATCCACATTCCTTTGTCACTTAGTGTTACTTACTGAACATAAGGTAAGATCCAAGCCATCCTTATTAGGTCCAGAAGTGTTTCTCGAATTACAGAGTTCAACTATCAAACTTTTGCAGAAGGTTAAGCCTAACCATTCTGAGCACGACCATGCATTTTACAGTATCTAACTCTCCGAGAGGCCTTGTTACACAACAACACCATATCCTATCAAAGATAGGAGGACAATCCATTCTTGCAATCTATGATCACTCACTTTGATTCATAGTACGCCCAATAGCTGCTTTTATAGCCTCCTTTTACGGTGCGACGTTTAGCTAGTCAAAGGGAACTAATTCTCAAACCAGCAGACATAATCGCTCATGTTCTGAAGAACGGTTTCTAATCACCATTAATGAGAACTACTTATGACATGACTTTAATCTCTTAAAGTGTTCTCATGGTCAATCCGATACAAGATCCAATAAGTATCTATGCAAATGATTTCTGACATCCATTCCATCTAGTTCAAGAAACAGAACTATAAATAAACTTGCAATCTAATCTTCCTTATTCATTGGTCGTCCACCTTTCAATGACCTGGATTAGGGATCCTTTGTGACTTCAATATTCAAGTTCACTTATGGGTATTTCTTTGTCGAAGAATCCAACTTGACATCCCATTTGAATGATTTGAATCACATGGACTTATCATTTAATACTAAACCAAGATTAAATGAACTATGAAATATAATTTCATAAATGGTAAATGTTTAAACAAAATGCTTACCAATTTGTGGGCCTCAAACCCAAAATCAAGCATTTAATGTTTTACAGATATAGGCCTTTCACCCAATACTTAAAACATTCATGGAACTCAAACTTGATTCTATTTCTGCTTATGAATGTTGTGTCTAATTCAATGCAGAGGTTTAGTTTATCATACTTTGCTATCCTTGGCATCTTTTCTATCGAAAGCCTTTCGATGTAAGATGAAAAGATCTTTGAATATGTTTCTAGAATGATCTAGTCTTTCGTTGCTGTTTAGAATGATAATCATATATAAAATAGAAAATCATCCAGGTAGCAGACTTGTGATCAACCTGAGTTCATTGAAGAACTCCCACTAAAAACAATTCCATTTTTATTGCTTCTTAGGCAATAATGAATTCATTTCAATTATGTAGAATTTCAAATGATGCTTCCTTTTTGGAATACTCCAACCAGTTCACATAGATGTGGGAGATACATCTTTCAACTGAGAACTTGGAAACTAATTATTGCTTCAGTTTCCCATGCATCACATATGGTTTAGAACCTATGTTACCACCTTTTAATCACGACGCCTAATTGCCCGTGTATGTTTGTGGTTTGCCTAACAACAAGATTCAACTTTTTCTTAGGCAAATGCATGTAGCATCAAAACTTTAGTTATCTTCACTTCCTCTTATCAAGTGCTCATCCTACATATCCAAATGTATTGGATGTTCTTGATACTGTTCCAATGATCTTTGATCCAGATCAATAGAGATTGGTATATACTCGTCACGATCCAATGTTCACGAGTTATCTTGGCGATCTATATATCACATTTTACATGATTGATTGCAATGCAAAAACCATTCGCATTTTAAAATCCATCCATGTGACTTTTAGCTTTATTCTGTTTCAAGAGATATTGAATCTTGCTAAATTCTTGGCATTGCCATGTGACATAAGGCGAAGGCACCTCTTCAAGGTCCCTCATGCTTAACTTTAGTGATAGCAGCCTAGCTTTATACTTAGTTAAAGAATTCATAACTTATACTTACTCATATGGGTTGAAAGTCTCTTTTGAGTGTCTCCATTGTGTTTGATATAGTAATTACTTTTACAGAATCCAAACAACGCTTTAGATCCTATCCAATAGATCTTTAACCCAGTATGTTATAAGTTTCGCCATGGTTCTAATATTAACAAATACTTTCAAATCTAACCATTTAGAATTTGAATATCATATTCAATAGAGGGATATGCATCTCATATATATAGAACCAATAAACTTGACTTAGCTCCCACTAAACTCCTCATCTATAAGATGATCCATATTTTCATAAAGCTATGATTCCTCAATAGCCTTTTAGACAAATATGGTCCAATTCCCACTTGCATGCTTTAATCTACGAATAGATTTCTTAAGCTTGCTCCTTTATCTAGCATCCAAAACTTTTACATTGTGTGATGTACACAATTCCTTTCTACAAGTCCAATTGAGTAAGGTGTTTCGTTTTCCAATTGCCATATTGCCATATGCAATGATTGCTAGATTTATCCAAAATAGTTCAAGCATTCCGACTTGGTGAAAAATATTTCAACATTATCAACGCCGTGAAGTTGTTTACAATCTTTAACCACCAATCTAGCTTCTCTTTTTTTATGTGTATACAATATCATCTCTGTATGTTTTGAAAACATGTTTGCAACCAATGGGAGTAAACCCCTTATGCAAATCAACGTTGTATGTTTAGAAAACATGTTTGCAACCAATGGGAGTGAACCCTTTATTCAAATCAACATTCTATGTTTAGAAAACATGTTTTCAACTAATGGGAGTGAACCCTTTATGTAAATCAACCAAATCATAGATTTGATTCTTTAAGATGAAGATATTTCGGATAAAATGGCCTCAAACCATTTTGTATGGCCTCGAACCATACATATATTTTTTGATGGCCTCAAACCATACTTGGGAATTTTAATTCGTCGTAGCTAACCTGTAAGTCGTATGTTTTTGAAGCACTTTCCAAAGTCTTCATAGTTTTCATTCCTCAAGATATCTATGTATCTATCTTTGTTGAATTCTATTCCTTATACGATTTACCTAGGTATTGAACATCAAACGTTAGTGTCTATAAAGACATTACTCAAGTCCTTTGAGTATTAGGATTCTCTTGAAGCACTTCTAAAGTCTTCATAAAGCTCTTCCAAAGGCTTCTAAGTACGGAGCTTTTCCAAAGACTCCTAAGTATCCTACATTTGTTTGTTGCTTGACTCGAAGTCCATTCGAGGTCATTTTTCTCCCACTTGCCTTTTTGGAAATATGATGGTTTCCTAAAAGACATTATCTTAAGCAACAACCATATGTTCTCAGATTTGTGGTAGAATCAATACCTTTTGTTTCTATGAGTCGCTCATAAAGAAACATATATCTATCCTTGAGTTTGTTTGATGTAAACACTAACTCCCATTGGGTTCGACAACCCTAGATATATATGTAATGAAAAGATGTACTGAACCGAAGTTCAATCCTTATGACATCTTATCCTTAGCTTTGACAACTTTGTTTAGTGTGAAAGTCACTTGAGAGTGTAATTAGAAACTAAATAGGAAAATAGTCGTGATTATCGTTAATCGAAATAGATTCCGATTTCTCCATTTGGACATACCATATTCTTATGGAGCTTCGATTTTTATAATGCCATATAAACAATCTAGATAATCTTTCTTGGCTCATGCAAACATCACCTTGACCCAGCCTAGATGTTCCAAAATTCTTGCCAAGTTGATTTTATACTCTTTTGTGAATCGCATTGAAGCATTTCACATATTTCACTTTGAGTAAATATAGCCATATTTTCTCAAATTCTTGTGGAATAGGTAAGTCATAAAATCCATCTTTGGCCCATGAACTTCATTGTCTAAAAAATTCTAACAATAGTCCATTTCTATGTCATGTTCAACAAGCAAGACCCACGTGTCTTAAATTAACCAACTTTCAGAAATCCATGCCATGGAATCTTAGAATGTTGACTTGTTGATATGGTCGTATGACATGACCAAAGATATGTGGAACACAAATCAAAATGTTTGATTTGTACCTTCTGAAGTTTGAGTGTGAAGAGATTCGTTTGTTTATTAATCAATCATACGACTCAACCCTTAAATGACCATTTTATTCAAATAAACACTCAACGAATGTTTTGTTTACTTTGAATGTGAGTCTTTCCGTTGTCCAAACAGAAATTGATTATGATGATTAATGGAACATAATACCATTAAGTTCCAGCCTTTAGAAGGACTTTAAAACAAACATGATGACCCTACAATTAATGTAGCACAACTTTTCTTCATTTCCTACTTGTAGGTCAATAACCAGACTTAGCTCCCGGAATTTGAGTTCCTAACAAGAGTTAGAACCTCAAGCGGTAATCTAATACCATAGGAGTTTATTTGCTAAGTCGTTTCTCTTTAACATAAACTTCAAGGTAGAAATTGAATATTGAATTCATTTCTTTTGTTCCCCTTTCCTATCCTTTCTAGCACGTTTTCTCATAGTCCTAAAGATTTTACTCTTTGCTTGATCTTCATACATTGTTATGCGTACAAAGTCCCTTTCTTTTATTCATTTTGAATGACCGCATCCAATGAGTCTAGTTCATTATCGAATCAAAAGAAAATTGGTTGTTAACCATTGGTTATACATGAGTCTTTAACTCAATACTTCATTATTTTAAAACTACCCAGTATTCTGAATATATGAGGTCCAATTGGTCTACCATTCAAATTCTAGTTTGAAAACAACCATGAAGATCACTATAAGAAAATAGCATTCAAGACACGCTCTCACTCTCCTTTTCTTTGAGAATCACTCTCAAAAATAGTTACCAATCGATCGAGGAAATATCGCAGTTCTACTGTCCGAACGCAATAAGGTTGAAGATTTACGATTCTACAAAATGAACTAGCAAAGAAAAACATTTATCATACTTTAATAACTTGAAATAAAAGCATTCACGCAATCATTAAACCTATTAAAACATTTCATTCATGCAAAAAAGAAAAACATGGTCCAAAATGAATGAAACGATTCCAAGACCCCAAAAGTCCTAAATCCTTAAGCAGCTTTAGCATGTCTTAAGTAGTTTAAGATTTTAGGTAAGCAAAACCTATTGCTAGTAATCTCCAAATTACTCTTGGTTAATAAATTAATGCCATAATTTATCCCATTGCCACAACATAATGCCATTGTTGTTTGAGTTGAAACCACAATCAACGTGCCCTTTAGGACGCCTTACCACCTAAGTCAACTAAAATAGAACCTCGCTTTAGCGTAAACCTACTATCTTAGATCCCTAGATTTTTGTAAGTGTTGATTTGGAAGGAAATTTTTAAACTCAATATTACTTGGACCTAGTTGTTTCTATGTTGGTTCGATTATTTAGTGAACTTAAAACTAATCGATTCATAGGAAACAACCTGTTCATGCTAAGCATACATACATTCATACATTCACGCATAACATATATATATATATATATATATTAAAATACATAAAATGGTGATCTAGTATGGCCCAAAACATCTTGTCTTGAAGCATCCAATCTTCATCACCTCCTTGTTAGCTTGGCATCGTCTTGAATCTTCGTTCAAATGCTAACTTAAAGTTCTAAACTTAGAAATACTTGAAAATAATAAATTACATCAAATTTTCCATGGTACGCAGACCATATTTAAAACTTTACATTCAAAGATAGAACGGTACGCAGACCGTATTTAACTATCCTACATTGGCCATACTAGTCACATGGAGTACCTACATTACATAAAATATATATTCTATGCATTCACCCATTCGTGTGCTAAAACGAATGGCCCATATTAATATGCAAGTATTTACGTGAATTAATTAAAATTCACGGTCACATAAACACGTCCTAAAAGATTAATCAATTTCCAAATTATTAATCCTTAGACTTTATTCTAATTAAAATTAAATTAAATTAAAATAATGCGACCTACGAAAATAATTAAAATAATTATTTCATTTTAATTTCATTTAGTTGCTCCAACTCTAACCAATAATTATTCTGGATAATTAATTATGAAATTTTAAAATAAAACTCGCGGCCCGACCCAAGCAAATAAAATATTAAATTAAATATCCCGTTAGCCCAAATTAATGCAAATATACGAAGCCCAACGAAATAAACAATTTTCAACGAAAAAAGTCCGATTACATAGTCGGACTAGGCTTGCGCCCAGCCCCATGCCTTGTGTGAGGCCCAAGAGGCGCACGAGCAAGGCTCGCACACCCCAGGCCCTCGCGCGCGCGCGTGCCCGCAGCCATCGCTGCCCCTGCGCTGCGTGTTGTGCCTTCGTGTGTGCTGGACGTCGCATGGCTCGCGCCTTGCTTCGTCGCAGCCCCGCAAGCATACCGCCTGCCCTTTCCTCGCCCAGCGCGCACGAGGCACGCAGCGTACCTGCTGCTGCCCGTGTCGCATGCGGCTCGGCCTAAGCACAGCAGCCCGTATGGCTCGACGAGCCATACGTCCACCATACTTGTGTTCGTGCTTGGTTCGTGATACGGACCAACTTAATTAAAATTAAATTTAATTTCACGAACTTGCATTAATTTTTTTTTTCAAAAAGTTACGATTTTTATTTTCGAAAAACAACGATTTTTAACGATTTAATAAATTCCAACGACAATCCAATTTCGTAAAATTATTAAATCAAGGGCTAATAATATTCAAACTTTTATGAACGAACGAATCAACATTAAAGTTTGAACTTTTAATTAACAAAATCCGAAGCTTTAAATCTTTCATAAACAATTAAATTTCAGATTTTTAATAATTTGGTTTAAGTGCGATTAAAATTAACGAAACCATTCAAAATTTTAATCCAATAATTTTTAAAATTAGCCACTGACCCATGAAATTATATCCCCTTTCCCAATTAACATAATTATCAAACCAAAATTAATTAAAATTCAATTAGGGTTTCAAATTTTACGAATTGGGAAAAGGAAAAATTAGGGTTTATACTTATCGGAAAAATCTGAAATTTTTACCAGAGATCAAGAATATACCCAGAAAGATTTTGTCAAAATTACACGCAATTCCGAGTAGTATAGGTCGACCTTTTAATTGAAATACTGTTCGACACTTTTAATTTTTAATGAAAAGTTAACAAAAACGCCCAAAAAACGACACTTCGAGGCCTGTTTTTGCAATTCCGTTCGCATGATTTGATCTTAGAAAATCGTTTCAATCAAATTAGGGCTTTAAAACTCGAAAAAACGAACATTTTTGATTTCGGACCTGATTATTACGCAATTCATCCAATAATTCGTAAAAATTCCGAAAAATCAACAAAAATTCCAAATTTTTCGACAGATGCAAAAACAATAATAATCATGCTAATTCATGCTTTGAATACATAAGGCTCATGATACCACTGTAGGGGAATACAGTTAAACATAATTACATGTGCGGAACAATCCCCAAAGCCAGGAAACATGTATAAAGCACAGATTAAGCAAACTTACATTCGAAGCGTGTTTTCCACAATAATATGTCAACGAACACGAACAAAGAACTCCACTTGTCGTTCCTCTACTTGGTTCACCGACACGTTCAGATCCGTCTTGATTATCGTAGCTTAGACAATCGATCAAGATACTTTGCTTTTAGGAAGAACTCACTTTGGAGGCACAGAGAGAATTAGGGTTCTCTGTGTCTCTAGGGTTTTGAGTAATATGAATTGTGTGTTGGAAAATACAATTTGCCTATTGTATTAAATGATGTAACCGACCAAGAACCAAAGGCCTTGACCGGCCACATCACGCAAGCACTCGGACCGCACGCCTCGCCCAGCGACACACACTCCTAGGCCGAAGCCCACAGCGCGCGCGAGCCGAGCAGCTGGGCCGTGGGCCTTGCTTGCTCGCGCTGCGTTGCTTGCTGTGCGTGCTGTTGCGTGCTTGCGCCCAATGGGCTGGCCTTGCTCGCCTTTGCTCGCGAGCTTGCTGGCTCGTTGGGCCTTGCACGCTTACGTGCTTGGCTCGACGGGCCGGCAACTCCGATGCCCTTCGTATTCGCGATTTAATATATTTCCGATATATTATTTATCGTTTCGTATTCGACGAATCCCCGTCGTACCATACGATTTATTCGTGTCGCCCAGCTTACGAATATTCGCGATACGATATACGATTCTGATGAAGGTCGTATAGTATAATACGTTTCCAACTATTTCCCGAAAAGCTATTAAATGAATTTCCGATTCATTTAATCCGGTGATCTGTTACGTGTCATTGGTGTGACCTTGTAGGTTCAGTCAAGAGTAAGTTGTGAGTTCAATATCTATTAGAACTCACTGATCGGAAGCATTGCTCCAGCTAGCTGTTCCGATCACTTGATCTCACTGAATTAATTGTTCGCAATTAATCTGAACCTTGGTATTAGACTTAATGCACCTTGGGTGAAGGACATATTTCCTTCATAAAGGCCATGAAATCTGAAATAGACTCCATGTCTGAAAATCAAGTCTGGGATTTGGTAGATTTGCCGGATGGGTTTACACCTATCGGATGCAAATGGGTCTTCAAATTGAAGAAAGGCAAAGATGGAATTGTATACATATACAAAGCTAGATTGGTAGCAAAAGGTTACAGGCAAGTTCACGGCGTTGACTACGATGAAACCTTTTCTCTAGTCGCGATGCTTAAGTCTATTCGGATAATCCTTGCGATTGCCGCGTTTCATGACTATGATATATGGAAAATGGATGTCAAAACTGCCTTCTTGAATGGTGTTCTAGAAGAAACTGTGTTTATGATGCAGCCGGAGGATTTTATCGATCAAAAGAATCAAGGAAAGGTATGCAAGCTTAAGAAGTCCATTTACGGACTAAAGCAGGCATCAAGGAGTTGGAATAAACGATTTGATGAAGTAGTCAATAAGTTTGGCTTCATCAAGAATCAGGACGAATCTTGTGTATACAAGAAGGTTAATGGGAGTAAAATTGCATTCCTAGTCTTGCATGTTGATGACATACTACTTTTTGGAAACGACATTCCTATGTTGGAGTCTGTAAAGACTTGGCTTGGAAAGTGTTTCTCAATGAAAGACTTAGGAGAGGCATAGTACATATTGGGCATCAAGATCTATAGGGACAGATCTAAGAGGATGATTGGACTAAGCTAGAGCACTTATATTGACAAAGTGCTAGCTAGGTTCAATATGATGGAAGCCAAGAGAGGCCATCTACCCATGTCACATGGCACATATCTAAGCAAGAGTCAGTGTCCCAGAACATCTGATGAGCGTAGAAAGATGAGTGGAATTCCATACGCTTCGGCTATTGGATCTATCATGTATGCCATGATTTATAGAAGGCCGGATGTTTCGTTCGCACTCAGTGCAACGAGCAGGTACCAGTCAGAACCAGGTGAGGCACATTGGACTGCTGCCAAGAACATCCTAAAGTACCTGAAAAAGGACTAAGGATCAGTTTCTGGTTTATGGTGGTACAAATGAGTTGATTGTTAAGGGCTATACAGACGCAAGCTTTCAAATCGACAGAGATGATTTCAGATCACAGTCTGGGTTTGTGTTCTGCCTCAACGGCAGAGCAGTAAGCTGGAAAAGTGCTAAGCAAAGCACTATTGCGGATTCTACAACTGAAGCCGAGTACATTGCTGCCTCAGAAGCAGCGAAGGAAGCTGTTTGGACTCGGAAGTTCATCAGAGAACTTGGGGTTGTCTCCTCCATTAAAGGACCAGTGGCTTTGTATTGCGATAATAGCGGAGCCATTGCCCAGGCAAAGGAGCCTAGGAGCCACCTGAAGTCCAAGCACGTACTGCGGCGATTTCATATACTTCGAGAGATCGTTGAAAGAAAAGAAATCGAGATTTACAAGGTTGGAAATGACGACAACGTCGCGGATCCATTAACTAAACCGTTGCCACAAGCGAGACACAACGCACATGTAGCAACCATGGGAATCAAGCATGTTGGAGACTGGCTTTGATTTTCTAAGTTTTGTTTTAGAACATTTGTTAGATCTATGTTTAAAACAATTGGTTTAACCATTTCATATTTATGAAATTTATTATTTCATATTTATTTAATTTTGGTTTAGTATTAAATGATAAGTCCATGTGATTCAAATCATTCAAATGGGATGTCAAGATGGATTCTTAGACAAAGAAACACCCATAACTGAACTTGAATATTGAAGTCACAAAGGATCCCTAATCCAGGTCATTGAAAGGTGGACGACCAATGACTAATGAAGATTAGATTGCAAGGAGATTTTTGGTTCTGTTTCTTGAACTAGATTGACTGGATGTCAGAATCTTTTGCATAGATACTTATTGGATCTTGTATCGGATTGACCATGAGAAAACTTTAAGAGATTAAAGTCATGTCATAAGTAGTTCTCATTAATGGTGATTAGAACCATTCCTCAGAACATGAGCGATTATGTCTGCTCGTTTGAGAATTAGTTCGCTTTGATGCTAGCTAGCTAAACGTCGCACCGTAAAAGGAGGCTATAAAAGCAGTTATTGGGCGTACTATGAATCAAAGTGAGTGTTCATAGATTGCAAGAATGGTTGTCCTCCTATCTTTGATAGGATATGGTGTTGTTGTGTAACAAGGCCTCTCGGAGAGTTAGATACTGTAAGATGCATGGCCGTGCTCAGAATGGTTAAGGCTTAACCTTTTGTAAAAGTTTAACAGTTGAGCTCTGCAATCCGAGAAACACTTTTGGACCTAATAAGGATGGCTTGGATCTTACCTTATGTTCAGTAAGTAACACTAAGTGACAAAGGAATGTGAATGCACACTTGTCTGAATGACAAGTGGGAGACTGAAGGAAATATGTCCTTCACCCAAGGTGCGTTTAGTCTAATACCAAGGTTCAGAGTAATTGTGAATAATTAATTTAGTGAGATCAAGTGATCGGAACAGCTAGCTGGAGCAATGCTTCCGATCAGTGAGTTCTAATGAATATTAAGCTCACAGCTTACTCTTGACTGAACCTACAAGGTCACACCAATGGCATGTAACAGATCACCGGATTAAATGAATCGGAAATTCATTTAATAGCTTTTCGAGAATCAGTTTTGGAAAACGTATTATACGATACGACCTTGCATCAGAATCGTATATCGTATCGCGAATATTCTTAAACTGGACGAAATGAATAAATCATATCGTACGACGGTGATTCATCGTATACGAAACGATAAATAATAGTCGTAAGATATTAGTCGCGAACACGAAGGGCATCGGAGTTGTCGGCCCGTCGAGCCAAGAACGCAAGCGTGCAAGGCCTAACGAGCCAGCGAGCTCGCGATCAAGGGAGCAAGCCAGCCCGCATGTGGCACGAGCACGCAATAGCAGCGGCAGCATAGCAGCGACGAGCGAGCAAGGCCCATAGCCCAGGTGCTCGGTTGCGCGCGCTGTGGGCTTCGGCCTGCAGCGCGTGGCCGGACATTGGGCTGTAAGCGGGTGTCCGTGTGCTTGGTGTGGCCGGTGAAGGCCTCTTGTTCTTGGCCGGTTACATCATTTAATGCAATTAGGTTATTGTATTTACACACAACTCAGTACACATCAGTTTTCCAACCCTAAACCTAATTCTGAATATTACGTTCTTCAGTTTTCTCACTGTGAAAACTGTTCTTCCCAAAAAGCTAAAAACTCTTGATTGATTGTCTAAGCTACGGTTATCAAGACGGATGTGATTGTGTCGGTGAACCAAGTAGAGGAACGACAAGTGGAATTCTAAGTTCGTGTTCGTTGACAGATTAGTAGGGAAAATACGCTTCGAATGTAAGTTTGCTTAATCTGTGCTTTATACATGTTTCCTGGCTTTGGGGATTGTTTCCGCACATGTTATTATGTTTAACTGTATTCCCCTATATTATTTCCAATTGTTTTATTTGTTTTTATCAATTTCTTTAAATCACGTTTCCATTAATTATTGTTATTTCGTTTAATTCAATCATGTGTGAGTAGTAATTTTTTTAGGGTTCTGGGGATCCATGAATGCATGATTGGAATTGGATTTGGACTTGATTATTGATTAATTGACTGTGATTTCTATAGCTTTTTATAATTGTTCTTGAATTTTGTTCGGCCGAACTATTTTGATTGAGTTTGATTAACCTTAGATTATGCGCCGAGAGGTATAAATCTTATGTTTTTGGTCTGTGGCTATTAGATAGGAAATGTTTCTAGTACATAGCGAGAGCCTGCTAGTTATAATTTCCTAAGGAATTCATAAGATTCGAGAGATGCATGTTTTCCTAGTTATAGTTATTTTTTTATTATTGTTTTCCGTTGTCCAATCCTGGTCTGCATTTATGGTGAACCGTTGCCCTAAATTCCCTTAATATTGTTATTTCCGATTAAATTATTGTCGCAGTGTTAGTTATAACAATCAACCCTTTTTCCTATTCCCAATAGTCTGGACCTTAGTTTTAATAGTAGAAAGAACGCATGTTTCCCCGTGGATACGATCCTGACTTCCCTTGCTACCTTGTTAGTGGAATTACGTTTATTTTTTATTAGGTGATACGACTTAAGCCTGTCAAATTTTGGCGTCGTTGCCGAGGTAACGGTTTTATTTTCTGTTATTAATTGTTTGTTCTAGATTATTGTTATATCTCAAGGGACTTAAGTTCCTTGAGATCGGATCTCACGACTGTTTGTTATTTTTGTTTGTTTATGCCCAAGACTGTAGATACTAGAGATCTTACTACATTTGATCCTGAACCTGAACAGACCTTCCGTGGACGACGTAGATTCATCGAATAGTTGGGAGACTATTCTGACTCTGAATCTGATCATCTTGTTGGAGATCTATTTCATAAAGATTCAGAGATGGGTGACGAAGCAGTAGAATCGAGGCTTAAAGATGTCTGTACTACCTAAGGCAATCATGCCTTCTATTGCAGCTGAGAGTTTTAAAATTGAGCCTGCATTGATAAATATGATTGAGAGGCACCAATTCGGTGGGGAGAAGGGTGAAGACCCTAATCTTCATATTCAGTCTTTCATTCAATATTGCTCTACAATCAAGCAGAAGAATGTAACGCCAGAGCAAAGTTATGGATTAACAGGCTCAATCGAGCAGCTATGAAAATCACTACTGGGAATCTTTGGCTCTTTCTTTCTATGTGAAATATTTTCCGCCTGCGAAGACAACCCGTCTGAGAAGCCAGATCATTTCTATTACACAACAGGTGAAGTTTGGGAAAGATTCAAAGATTTGCAGAGAGAATGCCCACACCATGGTCTACAACCGTGGTTCTTGATCCAACATTTTTACAATGGTCTGGGTAACAATTCTAGGCTTATTCTCGATTCTGCTGCTAATGGGAGGTTTATGCAACTTCCTGTATCTAGAGCTTTGGAGGTGATTGAGGAAATGACCATCCACAATGCCCAGTATGGGAATCCTAGAGGCCTTGCTAACAGGGGTAGTAAGCATGAGATGAATTCTATTGAACAACTTACTGCTTAGTTGACTGCCCTACATTATAAACTAGATAATATGCAAGATACATCATCTCAATCCGCCCAACCTGCTAGTGTAGCTGCAATGAGTGCCAATCTATGAATGTTTGTGATAGTTGTCGGATGCAAGGTCATTATGCACAGGAGTGTAGAAGCTCCATTGAGCAATGCAACACATTTCAGGCCTACAAGCAGAATAACCCATACTCCAATTCCTACAATGAGGGGTACAAAAATAACGGCCTACTTTCCTACAAGAGTATGAATATTGAGAACCCACACCAGGTTCAACACCCACCACCACAAAAACCATACCAACCACGACCCAACTACAATCAACAATCTAGTGGACCACCTGGGTTCTCTAGACAACAGACACAACCTTCACAACCACAACCTCAAGCTACTCAGTCTGATCCTATGTTAGTGGAGATGAGAAACATGATGATGTAGATGCAAAAGTCTCTTAATGAAAAGGATGCTAAAATTGATGCTTTTGCCGCTCATAAAAGGATCATTGATACTCAATTGGCACAGATGGCTACTAGTCTTGCAAGGAGACCCCAGGGACAACTTCCTTCGCAGCCAGAGAATAGAGAGACTGCAAATGCTATCACCTTGCGAAGTGGATATGAGTATGATGGGCTGCCTATGTCTATTAAGGGAGATGTTGGAGCGTCTGCCAGTGATGCCTTGGGAAAAGAAGCTGAGAAGGTAGTCAAGGAGAAGGAGGCTAGCAAAAAGGTAGAGAAGAAAGTTGAGATACAAGTCCCACCTATCAAACTTCCCTTCCCTCATCATCAGCTTAAGAACAAACTAGACAAGTAGTTTGGTATGATTTTAGAAGTGGTAAAGAATCTGCAGATAACAATTCCTTTCACTGAATTAATTACTCAAGTACCTGCATATGCTAAATACATGAAGACATCTTGACTAGGAAGAGAGCATTCAGTGAGGTGGAGATGTTGCATTTATCGAAGAGTGCAATGCCTTACTACAAAATAAGTCCCCACCAAAGTTGAAAGACCCTGGGAGTTTCTCTATCCCATGTAACATTGACAATCTTTTTATGACAAGGCTTTATGTGATTTAGGTGCCAGTGTTAGTATCATGCCCCTATCTGTCTGCACTAAATAGAACATGGGTGATTTGAAAGTTACCAACATAACTCTGCAAATGGCCGGCCGATCTGTGAAATACCCCCTAGGTGTTCTAGAAGATGTGTCTGTTGGAGTAGGTAAATTTTTTATTCCCGTGGACTTTGTTGTATTAGACATGGAAGAGGACAGACAGATTCCCATTATATTAGGTAAACCTTTCATGCATACTGCAGGGGCGGTCATAGATGTTAAGAATGGGAAACTGATTTTAAATGTGGGCGAGGATAAGGTTACATTCAACTTAACCCACATTTTTAAGGGTCCCATGATAGAGGAGTCATGTTGTAGTATAGATGTGTCTAATGATTATTTTAATAATAATTTGACTCACACTACCTATAACGACTCTTCGGGGAGAGCACATGTTTCGAAATGTTTGCAGGAGGTGGTGACCATAGCATCAACCCCTCGATGGTGACTCGAAGGAGGGAAAAGTCTACTGATCACATAAGTCACAAACCAATAAAGTTTATCAATGGAGGGCACCGAATTCATGATCGGGGTCGCGAAGTTCCCCCTCCTAGGCTTCCTTTGCATAACTCATCTGCAGCTGTTAGTTCGATAATCGATGGCACCATCTTTGGTGCGCCCATGCCATTCGATGAGATATCATCATACTCCTCCCCTTACTATCATATGTGCTTACTGGCTTGGGTTGTGTGATAGGGACATTGCATCGCTCCAACTTGGGGATGAGTACTTTGCTATCCATTTACCGCTTTTTAGTGTAGTTTTGATTTTTTGTACTTTTCGTGTGTTTTTTTAGCTTAATCTATAGTATTAGAGAGGTGAGAAGAGGGAATTACTCCGTCTACATGTTTTATGGTGTGCATATTTGAGGCCCCTAGTTCAAAAAAAGTTGAAAAATAGGCGAAACGGAGCAAACAGTCATCCGCCCGGTGGGCACTGGGCGAGGGGGGCCCGACCGGGCGCGTATTGAAGGGTTAATTGTTTCGTGTTTTCGCCCACCGAGCAGCCGAATGCCCGTCAACTTGAAATCGAGCCGTATGCCCGGCGGGCGAACCTGTGCCCGCTGGGCGATGGGAGAATCAGACCAAATAACATACCCCTTTGAGCCAATGAGGACATTGTCTGATTTAGCTTGGGGGGGGGGGGGTGTTCTTTTCCTTGTATATATTAGGTATGTTTTCTCTTCTTCCCTTCTATACTCTATTTATTGCGTTTGTGTGTGTGTGTATGTGTATATTTGCTTTCTAGGATAATTTTATTGCTTTCTGCACACTATTACGTTCTGATGAATACAAAAACCATGCTTCCCTGTGCCCCTTACTCGAAAATTGTTTTGATTCTTTGTTTTTGATGACGAGCAATGTTGATATGTTGGCCATGATTTGATATTGGATTGTTTTGATGTCTTAACATGAGTTAACTTTGACCAACAGTTTGTGGACTTGGTGCTTGGCTAGCTGATTTGGTTAGGAATGTGTGATAGCTTCCTGGTGTAATACCTCGTATTTTTCTGTATTTTATAAATATATTTTATTATATTTATATAGTATTTTTTATGATTTTTAGAATTTAAAACGCATTTAAATGTTATTTAAATGTATTTTATTTTATTAGAATATTAAACGAATTTATTATTTAATGTTGGGAATTTAATTAGGTTTCAAAAGTAAAACGATGTTAAATGAATCTAGCCCAATTCAATTCCAAGTTCAAGTCCAAACAAATTAAACAAGCCCATCCTATGTTTAATGAAGCCCGAAAGGGAATCCTAAAGCCTAGCCCATCTTTGAGTTTCCTAAGTCTATAAATATAGGTGTTCACCCTCAAAATCGCTCCCTATTATTCATTAAATCTAAAAATAAAACCCTAACCCTAAATTCTTCTTTGTTTCGTCGAACTTATGTTTGGCCGTTTTTCTCCTACTTTCGTTTGTTTTCAGAAAAAGGTTTCTTCTTCAAGTTGTAGATCTCGAAAAGTTCTTGAACTTTCCTCAAGAATCGATCAATTCCGAGATGTAGATTAAAACTTATGAGTGTTCTAAAATCCTGCTCCAGTAATTTTTCTCCCTCTGGCTCCCTCGCGCAGCGCTCGCCCTTCCCCTTGCGCGCTGCTGCTGAATGCTATTGTTGTTGCTGTATGCGCTGCTCTCGCCCAGCCACACGCCCCTCGCCTCACTCTCTTGCTCGCCCTCTTGTCCCGCGCGCCAGCTGCTGCTGATGTGCCTGCCTTCGATCCTGCCCGCGCGCGCACACACGGAACGTGTGTGTGTGTGTTATTTTTGTTCGTTGTTCAATCTTTTTTGCCCAATCATTTAAATTCGTGGTTGTTCCGTGCTATAGGCCGGATTGGTATAATTCTCTTCTTCCTTGCCTATTCTATTTAAATTCCGTATTTTAAATTATATTAATATTATTGGTTTTGTTTAATTAAAATGCTGGGATCGGTTATGAACACCGAATTTTGAGGATTTGTATGTTTGAATTATTGAAGGATGTTTTGAATTGAAATATTATAATTTTCAGATTTGAAGTATATATTAAAGCTTCAATTTTTATTAGTTTTAATGGTTTTAATTACAAACTATGATTGGAGTTTTAATCTAAGCCTTATGGGTGATTGATTAGCATAATTAGATGATGAATTTAATTATGATAATCAATTATATTTTTCAGAATATTATAAAGACTTAAAACGTCGCTTTTTAATGGTTTTATGCATGAAAATAAATTAATTTCATGCTAGGGTTTTAAACGATTGATTGAGATGATTATTTTATTAATGAACGATTAAGTTCTAATTAATTCAAGTGTTTTAAAACTAAACAAAGTTGCTGGAAATTTAGTAAACATGGATAATAATTAAGTTTCTCCATTGTGTTTATAGGAGTTGATTTCTAGTAAGTTGTGATTCGCTCAGTGGTCCCCGTACTTAGGTATTCCAGGTACGTACAAGTCTAGGGCGACCACACCAATTGTCAAGAGAATTACATGATTGTTGTTGATGTGAATTGTATTATGTGGAATCATGTTTATTTTGGTGAACGATCATGTGATTATGATGTTGGATTTATTGGATTAATTGTTGAACAAGCATGTTGAGATTATTATGAGTATGGATTTCATTGTCAATCATGTTGTTCAATATTTATGCATGTATGGTTTGTTTCACATGCAAGGGATGGATTATTTATTACTATGCTATTGTACGGGATGTCTAGCATAGTTTGAGCCAATTATTCGTACCTCGTTGTACTATTTATTTTACCACATGTGAAGGGTTAGCTCACGTAAGCCACCGCACATGTAGGGTTCAGTTGGGAATATTTTGTATGGAATGAATTAGGATTTGTCGTGCAAGGGCACAACCCTCATGTTAATGGGCATGATGTGGAATCTCACTTTGGTGAGGAGGAACATGGTAGTAATTTCACAAGTGTTTTGCTTTGTTGATCACAAGTCGTAAAGCACTAAAATAAGATTGTTTTGGTTGTTGTTTATTAATTGTATGTGTGTTTGTTGTTGAGTCTTGAGTTCGCCTTGAATAAAATATTAATAAACGTAAAGTGCAACCAGAACAAGCTTCAAAACTCTTGGAACGTATATACCTTGAGTATGAACAATGGGGGGGAGACTTGCCGGAAAGCTTGATCTCCTACTAATGATACAAGACGTTGTTTCATTTATATTATGCGCAGGAATTCCGTCGGTATGGCCCGACACTCGGTATGGCCCGATTTTATTATTTATTATTTGGTGTATGGTTGGCTCCCATCACCTTTCCTTTATGGAACATTCTTTTGGCCCGTTCGAAGCTTATTCTAATTAAATTGTGAGTCAAGAGTCGAGTCAAGAGTCGAGTCAAGAGTCGAGTCTTGTATTCATGGTTGGTTTGTTGATTCTTAAATGGCTTTTGCATGATGATTAGTACTTAGTGAATGATGCATGTTTTAGTTTTGTTTCACTCTATTCTTGTAAGTACTCGGCTTTTGCTGACTACGTGCTTTGTGTGTTTCTGGTCATGGCCTTTGCCTTAATGACCCTATGATGATCTATCATTTGCACTTGCATTGATGGGGAGTAGAATAATATAGCAGGTTGGTAGATCAAAATCATGTGGCTTGGGATGATCAAGAGAGTTGCATGCTTTCGTATTTTGAACTATTTATTTATACTTTAATTATGTTTGAAATCGTTGAACTTTTAATACTCTGGTTTTTGGGCCGTCATGGTTCCAAATTGTAGGAGGCCTCGATATTTCATTTATTACGTTTTCAAAAGTTAGTTGACATTAATTTCCGCTGCGTAATTCTGGTAATAGCCTTAACCGTTATCACGGTGGCGGTAATGCTTTAGTAATTCCTTTATTTTAAGTTGGAAAATGATTTTATAAAAGCAAGGAATTATTAGGGTGTTACAAAGTGGTATACTAGAGCTTAGTTTCATTCCTTCTTTGTAGTAAACAATACTACAAAGTGGTAATCGGAGACTAATGCGGAACTTTAGGATTTTTAAATATCATTTTTCTAAAGTCAAAACGTATTATTTTGAGTACTCAATATTTTAAAGGTCAAATACCAATTATTTTGGGTCGTTTGAAATGAGTTGAAAAGTTGGATTATTATTTAATATTAACTAAAAAAAATAAATTCCTTTCGAATTTTTTTATTTTTCCGAAATTTTTCGAATTAATTTCAAAATTATTTTATTAATTTCGGAAATTATTTTATTTAATTATCCGAATTATTTTAATTATTTACTTATTTATTTATTTTCATTCGAATATTATTTCGAATTTACGTTTAAAATTTTCGGATTTCTTTTTAAATCATCCGAAATTTATTTATTTAATTTAACAATAATTCTTATTAATTTTCGATTTTAATTTAAATAATTTCAACAAAGTTAGGAGTTATTTCTTAATTAATTTCGAAAATTAATATTATTTTCAAGTGAGAAATGGGTAGACTAAGAAGGGCATATTAGTCTAAGAATGCATATTATGTGTCAATGAGATTTATTAAGTGTCATGTATATGTTCTAACCATGTTTTAACTTGCTTTATGTGATTAATTGCATCATATTTCATGTTGAGCATATATTTGTGCATTGAAATTGTATGGCTCCACAAACTATTTATTGTATCCTTTGGGTTTGGAATTTCTATGGAAACGCGTTAGTAAGACTTTTGAGTTGTGAATTTTCAGGAATTAGGGATGCTACCTTCTAAGTTCACCAGTCTAGGATACTTAGAGAAGATGGATAATGAGACTCCTCGCACGTATGTTCAGAAGATCGTGTTTGCTTGTGACTATTTGGCTTCGACCAAGAATATGCCCCACCTTAGGCACAAAGATATGATGGCTAGTATGGTTATACATTGTTTACCCCATAAGAACCCTTACATAGACCTCAAGAACAAGTTCAGTGACATGCATTTTGGTGATGGTACCCCTAATTGGTACAAATATTGGACTAGTGATGGTAGGTGGAAGTATGACTCTGAGGTTCTTGCTACTATCTTAGAGGTTGCAGAAAATAGCTATGAGGATGGGAAGTATTCTGCGGGTCTAGGTATGGGCTATGGAGGAGTAGAAAGTGATGGTGAGGATGGCATGATCCATGATGAGCCAACTAGTGAGGTTGAGGAGGATAGTGATGATGATGTGGTAGAGATTGAAAATCCTAACCCTATAGTTCCTGAACCCACTATTGAGATATCCAGTGGATCTGAAGATGAGTTTGAAGAGAATAATGTGGTTGATAGTGAGCCATAACAAAATGATGAGGCTATGGATGAAGACTCGGATCCGGAAGAAGATTTGGATGATCCTAATGATCAAGACTTTACTCCAGAGCAATACAAGGAAAGAAATGATCGTCGTGATGACGTTAGTCTCTAGAGAAATGTAATCCTTAGCTTTATTTTTCGTTGATTAATAAAGTGGCAAAGCTACTATTTATGGGTTTAGTTTTTTTTATAGTTGGAGAATAAATGCTATGGCATTAGTGGATGTAAGACTTATTCGTTGGAGTTTTAATAAAAGAATAGAACTTCCTTTTCGTTATCCTTTAACTTTAATTCTCAATTCTAAGTCTTGTGGGTATCGCAAAGGGATTATTTGTTATTTCTTCAATGAAATTTTATGTGCAAGGTGGTTTAGTAGCAACCATCTAAATTTACTTGCATCGAATAGTGGGGTGAGAAGGCCCAAGAATGGAGCCAACTCTTCCCCTAGGTTGCGCGTAAATGTGTTCTTGTTTTGAGTAGGTTCGTTGTCGAACTAGTCCCTTAGTGATGTCATGTCCAACCAATATTAAAGTTAGCCTTTTTATTTATTCAGGAGAAGGGATATGGCTAGCCAAGAGATTTCTGAAGTGGTTAGACAACTAGCTGAGGTAGTTCGTGACCTAGCTCAAACCAGGGCCAACCCAATGCATGATCCGGCTGGGGAAATGTTTAAGAAAATAGCTCAAAGCAAGCCTCCACTCTATAGCGGAGAGATTGAATCCAGTATGCTTGAGAACTGGTTGAGAGAGTTTGATAAACTCATTGTAGCTGTGAATTGCCCCGAAAACCTTAGGGTGAATAGTGCTGTGTACTACCTGAGAGGTGAAGCTGATTTATGGTGGCAACGATGTGAAAATACCCTTAGAGCCACACCTAACTTTGGATGGGAAGCATTCAAAACTGCACTAAGGAACAAGTTTTACCCACCTTACCTGAAGAAGAAAAAGGCGCAGGAGTTCATTGAACTCAAAATGGGAGGTCTGTCTGTGAAAGAATACTATTCTAAGTTTATAGAGCTATCCAGGTTTGCACCTGAAGTGGTGGCAACGGAAGAGCTCAGGGCTCAAAGATTTGAGAATGGTTTAACCATGGATTTACAGCTGTTGTTGTCTGGAGAGACCTTTACCTCGTTAGACACCCTGTACGGAAAAGCTGCTCACCTGTATGGGTTACAGCAAAGGAAGAATGGTAGTGCTGAAAAGAGAAAGGATGGTGGAAGCTCGAATCAAGGGAATAACCATCAGAATCAGGGGAATTTTAAGAAGCACAAAGGAAATGGGAATTTCCAATTTAGGGCTAACAATGGTGGTAATCACAACAACCAAAGTGGTGGAAGTCAGTCTGGAAGGAATAGAGTACGGACCTACGAATGTAGGCGCTGTAACATGAATCACCCTGGAAAGGATTGTGATGGAAACTTGGTGACTTGTAGGTTCTGTCAGAAGTTAGGCCATAGGGAGTATGAATGTTATTCTAAGAATGGGAAACCTAACCAAGGTAATCACCAAGGCAATAACCGGAATAATCAGAACCGGAATGGGGGAAATGGAGGTGGAAACCAAAGGAACTACTAAGGTGGTAACAATGGCAATAGCAATGGCAATCACCAGAACTATGGAAAGCCTGGAGGGAACCAACAGCAGAATGGGAACCGAAACAACAATGGGAACACCAATGGAGGTGGCTATAACAAAGGAGTTTCCCAAGGAAAGTTGAATGTGATATCTAGGCAAGAAGCGGAAACTTCCTCTGACGTCATAGCGAGTACTTTTTCTATTAATTCCGTTTTAGTTAAAGTTCTATTTGATTCTGGTGCGACTTATTCTTTTATATCAGTAGATACTTTGGGGAAACTAGGGTTGAAAGAGCCTGAATCAATTGAAGTGCCTATAGTCATACCTACTGGTAGTATAGTGAAGTGTACCAAAATCCATAGAGATGTGCCTTTGACCATAGCCAAGACCCTATTCTTGTCTAACCTAATCGAATTTGAGTTAGGACAGCTAGATGTAATTCTAGGGATGGATTGGTTGGCCAAGTTCAAAGCCAAAATAGATTGTGAGAAGCAGAAGGTTCACTTGAGGTCTAGCCTAGGCAAAGTAGTGTCATATCGTCGTTTTGGTAAGCCTAAGAACATAGGAATCATCACGACAATGGAACTCGTGAAGCTAGTCAATAAAGGGAACCTAGCCTTCTTATGTTGTTGTTCCTATGTTTTGGTTGATGACACACACATATTGCAAACTTCCCGATTATGGTTGCTAAATGACTTTGAACAGGCACATGCCCAAGTTTCTATTAGGATAGGAACTTGAATAAACTGGTGAAGTTCCTGAGGTACACTTGGAACAGTCAATGGAGTTTCAGAGATGGAAGTTGTATCTGTTCCAGTTTGAAGTCACAAGAGGAGCAACACAGTTACATATCAAGAGTTCCGGATATCCACAAGAACTATTACAGACTCATAGCCAAGAGTTCCTGTGTTAGCTAGAGAGGAACTCATCAATGTTCCTTGGCTGGAACGTCTGAAGCTTCTGAGTTGCAAGTTCCAGACAAAGGGAAGACATGAAGTCTAGGTAGTCCACTGTACTTAGAATTTTATGTAAATATTAATTATGCTAATGGTATATAGAGTACTCAAGGAACTTATGATTTAATTAGGCCATTTATTTTATTGGAAGCGATTTTTATGGAAAACATTTCATAAATAAAAACAAGTTTTGCATATTTAATATAAAATAGATTTACGTTTTATTTTATTTAAACAAAACCTATTTTCCTAAAAATACTCCTAAGTTTTTGTAGATAAATAAAATCTGTTTTAAAGAAATGTTTTAGGGTTTGATTGAGTCAAATCTCCAACTGCTTCATGGCTGAACGTGGGAAGTGGTCTTCCCCTTGTTCCTCAAGTCAAGGGACGTGGAGACCAAAGTGCTGGCAGTTAGCAGTTGAAGTTTTGAAGGGAACTAACCCTAAGGATAAACACTATAAAAGGGAAATCGTTTTTGGTTTAAAGTACACAAACATTCTGAGAGTTTTTGCTTTCCTAAAAACGTTTTGTCTAAGATTTTCTAAAACAGTTTGTGTCCTAGTTAATTCAAAGTTCCTAAGTCTCTTATATACTCACAAAAGCATTATTAATATCTAGAGTTATCCAAACACGAATTATATTTTGTATTAGTAAGGATAGAGTTATCCTGTTTAGACTTAGAGTTTAAGTCTGAGAGAGAGAAGTTAAGGAGTTGTAATCGA
This sequence comes from Spinacia oleracea, assembly GCF_020520425.1. Lineage (NCBI taxonomy): Eukaryota > Viridiplantae > Streptophyta > Magnoliopsida > Caryophyllales > Amaranthaceae > Spinacia > Spinacia oleracea. The sequence continues at coordinate 59,928,845 of NC_079488.1, read as the reverse complement.
AGTAGATTACTGTGAGGAACACGAGTTTGAGAGGAACTTGTGTTGGAGAGATTATTGTAATCGAGGCATTACCATAATAAAAGAATTCTCTTCTTGATTAGTATCAAGAAGTTTTCACAATTGTTGTTATTGTCTTCTCTATTCTCAGTTTCTTGATTGTTTCTTAAGTTCCGCAAGAAACTTTATCAAAGTTCTAATTACAATTCACCCCCCCCCCTCTTGTGCGTGTTCCTACTGGAATAACAGTTGGTATCAGAGCCAGTACTCACCAAAACACAGGAAACCCTGTTTGAGTCAAGTTCCTGAAAGTATGAACTCACAAGAGAAGCTGGAAGAAGGTTACTCGACACAAAGGCCACCTATGTTCAATGGCAAGTTCTACTCATACTGGAAGAATAGAATGGAGATATTCATCAAAGCTGAAAATTACCAAGTTTGGCGTGTAATTGAAGTTGGAGACTTCGAGGTAACAAAGACCAATGCTGAAAACGAGGTAGTTCCTAAACCAATGTCTGAATTTTCTAAAGAAGACTTTGATAAATATGAGATGAATGCCATGGCTGTCAAAATCTTGCATTGCGGGCTTGGACCTCATGAACACAACAGAGTCATGGGGTGCAAGAACGCAAAACAGATTTGGGAACTACTTCAAGTAACCCACGAAGGAACTAATGAAGTTAAGCGTTCCAAAATTGACCTTTTGATGTCTAAATATGAAAGATTTGAGATGCTTCCAAAAGAAACTATTCAAGAAATGTTCACTAGATTTACTAACATAACCAATGAATTAGTTTCTCTTGGTAGAATCATTCCCACAGATGAACAGGTAAGAAAAATACTAAGAAGCATGCCACAAGATGATCGCTGGAGAACAAAGGTCACTGCACTGTTTGAGACCAAGGACTTCACCAAGTTCAACATTGAACAACTTGCTGGTTCCTTGATGACACACGAACTGCATCTTGGAGCTGCTGTTCCCGAGAGCTCAAGAAATCGAGGACTTGCTCTAAAGGCTGAGGAACTCGATGAATCTGAACCAGATGAAGAAGAGGCTGCCATGCTGGTCAGAAGAATGAGAAAGCTCTATAGGAACTTCAAACCAGGAAACCAGAAAGGAAGGAACTTTGCCAAGAAAATCACTAGTTCCAAAACTGAGCAAGGTTGCTTCAAATGTGGAGAAACTGATCACCAAATTCGTGAATGCCCTCTGTGGGAGAACGACAAGACCAGAGGAAAAGGGAAGGAACAGGTCAAAGATCGCTTCAACAAGTCTACCTTCAACAGACCAAACTTCAAGAAGGCCATGATAGCTGCATGGGGCGAAGCAACAGACTCAGAAGACGATGAGGAACAACCAAATGAAGAAACTGCAAATCTCTGCCTTATGGCTAGAACAGAAGGAACTGATCAAGTTCCATCAGAAGAAGTAAGTTCCTCCACTCTTCAGTGTCTCTCAAAGTCAAAACTAATTGAACTGTTGCTAGAAACTCTAGATGATTACAAAAAGCTAAGTATATTAAAAGCACAAAGTGATAGAGCCTTGGAACTCAGTAAAGACCACATAAATTATCTGAACAATATTAGATCTGATGTCCAAGGCAGGTTCTTTGAATTACTAGATAGAAATACCTCTATTAATGAGTCATTCGAAAAAATTAGAAATGAAAACATCCTTCTACAAGTTCAACTCAGTCAATATAAGATGTTTAATTTAAGTTTAGATCCTACAAAATCCTTGGAAATCAACATGGGAATTTTTAACATCGACTTAGAAAATTTAAACAAAGATCTGATCACCACCAAGGAACAAAAAGAGAAACTGGAAAGGGAACTATCCATGGCCAGGGCACAGAGACAACCACCTAAAGTTCCTCCCAAATGGATTGAGAATGCTCAATCTAAGAGAACAGAAGGATTGGGCTTTAACCATAAAAATAGTCATAAGAAGAAGTATGTGGATCTTCCTAGTGTAAAAGTATGCTTCTCATGTGGAAGTGGAAGTCACATAAGTACTGAGTGTTCCAAGATGAAGGAACAGGATCAAAGAAACATAAATTATGTAAAACAAAAATGGGTTAAGAAGTCTGAAGTTATAGTTGAAAAGGAACTCGAGGAAACCCGAGTTCCTGTAACTAACCTTTGATCTCTTTACAGATTCTAGTGAAGGGGAACAGCTCGTGGTATCTCGACAGCGGGTGTTCCAAACACATGACAGGAGACAAATCTAAATTCCTCTCACTAGAAGCCTACAATGGAGGAACTGTGACCTTTGGAGACAACATGAAAGGAGAAATTATTGGAATTGGAAAAGTTGGAAGGTCAAGTTCCTACGCCATTGAAAATGTATTTTTAGTCGAGGGTTTGATGCACAGTCTACTAAGCATCTCTCAATTCTGTGACAAAGGAAACTCTGTAAGTTTTACTTCTGAAAACTGTCAAATCATAAACAATAACACTGGGAAGGTTATTTTGGAAGGAACTCGTAAAGGGAACACATATTCTGTGGATCTCAATACGGTTCCCAGGAACAATCTAACCTGCCTCAGTGCCTTTGAAGAAAATTCCCTACTATGGCACAGGAGGTTTGGACATGCTAGTTTCTCGCTGCTTGACAAACTAAGATCAAAGGAACTGGTTCGAGGACTCCCCTCAATCAAGTTCCTAACTGATAAAGTGTGTGATGCATGTGCAAAAGGCAAGCATGTCCGAAGTTCCTTTAAATCTAAGAAATTGGTAAGCACCACAAAACCATTGGAACTCATCCATATGGACTTATGTGGACCAATGAGAATTCAAAGCAGAAGTGGGAAAAAATATGTATTAGTTATTGTTGATGATTACTCTCGCTTTACTTGGGTCATATTTCTAACAAGCAAGGATGAAACGTTTGATGAGTTTGTTACATTTTCAAAGAAAATCCAGAAAACCACAGGTCACCAACTGATCCATATAAGATCAGATCATGGAACAGAATTTGAAAACTACAAATTCGATGAATACTGCAAGGAACAAGGTATGGACCACAATTTCTCAGCTCCCAGAACTCCACAACAAAATGGAGTTGTTGAGAGGAAAAATAGAACCCTAGAGGACATGGCAAGAACCATGCTAATAGCCAGTTCCTTGCCTAGGAACTTCTGGGCTGAAGCAGTCAATACTGCTTGTTACATTATAAATAGAGTTATGATTCGAGCAATCCTAAACAAAACCCCCTATGAGCTACTAAAAGGTATAAAACCCAACATCTCTTACTTTAGAGCCTTTGGGAGCAAATGTTTTGTCCACAACAATGGAAAAAGGAACTTGGGGAAGTTTGATGAAAGAAGCGACGAGGCAGTGTTCCTAGGATATGCCTTAAATAGCAAGGCTTATAGAGTTTATAACAAAAGATCTATGTGTGTTGAGGAAAGTGTACATATAATATTTGATGAATCTAACAAAACTGACATAGTACAGGAACAAGAATTTTTCGAGATTGGTTTATCTCGTGCTGCAGAAAATGATGAGGAGTTCCAAATAAGCAAACACACAGCAAGAGGAACTGCTCAACAAAATCAAGAAGTTCCCGTACTAGAGGAACAAGCAGAAAACCAAGAAGATCCAGAAACAACACCAGAGGAACCCCAACAGGGAACTCAGGTCATAGAAGGAACTGACGAAAATGCCACAACACCAGTAGCTCAATTTCAACCTAAACCTTGGAAGCATCTAAAGTCCCACCCAATGGAACTCATTGTGAGTGACATCAGAAAAGGAACTCAGACAAGGTCACAACTAAGGAACTTTTGCGCATTCCACGCGTTCCTCTCCATATTTGAGCCAAGAAATCACACTGAGGCTCTGGAAGATGCTGACTGGATCATTGCCATGCAAGAAGAATTAAATGAATTCAAAAGAAACAAGGTATGGCACTTGGAACCCAAACCAAAGCACCAGAAGGTGATAGGGCTAAAATGGGTGTTCCGGAACAAGAAAGATGAACATGCAACAATCATAAGGAACAAAGCAAGGTTAGTGGTCAAAGGTTATAATCAACAGGAAGGCATTGACTTTGAAGAAACATTTGCACCTGTTGCTAGATTAGAAGCCATTAGAATCTTAATTGCTTTTGCTGCTTTCATGGGTTTTAAACTTTATCAAATGGATGTTAAATGTGCTTTCTTAAACGGTTTCTTAGAGGAAGATGTTTATGTGGAACAGCCCCCTGGATTTGAAAATCCCGAATTTCCAAATCACATTTACAAATTAGATAAGGCTCTCTATGGACTAAAACAAGCCCCTAGATCTTGGTACGAGAGATTATCAAAGTTCCTCCTTCAAAATGATTTTAAAAGAGGTAGAATAGACAAAACCTTATTCTTAAAATCTAGAGGAACTGACTTGTTAGTAGTTCAAATTTATGTTGATGATATATTATTTGGAGCAACTAATGAAAATTTGTGCAAGGATTTTGCAAGCTTGATGAGCAGTGAATTTGAAATGAGTATGATGGGGGAACTCAACTTCTTCCTTGGTTTACAAATCAAGCAAACCGAGGAGGGAATCATGATACACCAACAAAAGTATGTGAAGGAACTCCTAAAGAAATATGAGCTAGAGTCAGCCAAAGTAAATCACACTCCCATGGGAACTGCTACCAGATTAGACACTGATCCAAATGGAAAAAGTGTGAATCAAACAAAATACAGAGGTATGATTGGATCTCTATTATATTTAACAGCCAGTAGACCTGACATTTCTTTTAGTGTAGGACTATGTGCAAGATTTCAATCAAATCCAAAGGAGTCCCATCTAACTGCGGTGAAAAGAATACTAAGATATCTCAAAGGAACTGATGACCTATGCCTTTACTATCCAAGAAGTGGATCCTTCGAGCTAAGAGGATATGCAGATGCTGATTATGCAGGTGACTTAGTGAATAGAAAAAGCACATCAGGTATGGTACAGTTCCTAGGTCCATGCATGGTTTCTTGGGGTTCCAAGAAACAGAATACTGTTGCTCTATCCACAGCTGAAGCTGAGTATGTAGCTGCTGCAGCTTGTTGCTCACAAATTCTATGGATAAAACAACAGTTAAGAGATTTTGGTATTATCTATGATTGTGTTCCTATCTATTGTGATAACACTAGTGCTATTTGTATTTCAAAAGATCCGGTTCATCATTCCCGAGTCAAACACATCCACATCAGACACCATTTCCTTAAAGATAATGTTGAGAAAGGTTTGATCAAATTGGACTTTTGCCAAACTGATCACCAAATTGCTGATATTTTAACTAAGCCTTTGAACAGAGAGAAACATGAGAAAATGAGAATGGAACTCGGAATGATCAAGCTAAGGTAATTGCCAAATTGGAGTTCCTCTAAGGCAAAAGCAAAAATCATGGTACATATAGACTATTACAAACACAAAATCTTGTGTGCAAACATAGTTGAAGCTTACCATCGTGGCAAATTCACTCACACTTCAAATGAGCAAGGTAAGCAGTTCCTTTCAAACTAGTTAAGTCAGAGATACGAAATTAAGCAAGTCAAAGTCAAACACAATTTTCTTTTTTTTTATTTTCCTTTTATTTTTATCTATTTTTTTTAATTAAAAACCGAATACCCATATTCAAAGAATGTTTGGAACGGTTCCATTGGCAATAAATAGGAGAAACTCTTCACCTTCCACAATCAATCCATGCAACCCCCTTTCTCTCTCTCACACGCCTTCTCCACTGACATCACCTCTCCTTCCACCTATAAAATAAAAAACCTCAACCATGGTTCTCACAAGCAACAACACTGATCTCACATCCCTCAAACGAAAGAGAAACCCTTCATCACCTGTTCCCATGGATACCTCACCCATTCAATCGCCAATTCCTCTTCGATCCCACAACCCAATGCTCGCAATCACTCAGGGGGAACAAACCAACACTGACATCGAAATGAAATCCCAAATCTCAAACCCTAGATCCTCCACAAGAAAATCCAAAAAACGACGAGTGGAAACTTCTGGTGAAAACATCGAGGAAACAGAGGAGATTGCTCAAACTCAGGGGGAAGTAAAAGGGTCCAAGAAACTCACTGCAAAGGAAAACAATCTGGTCGAGGGGTTCGCAATCAACTCAACATGGTGTGAAGCCACGAAATTCAAAGAGTTGATGGAAATCCTTGAACAACAAAAGTGGGTAAGTCTGTTGAGTACCTATGCCAAATCCCCCTTAATTCCTGAAGCTATGAAAGAATTTTGCAAGAACTTTGCATGTGTTGATAATGTATGCTCAAGTAAAGTGAATGGAACTCGCATCGAATTTGATGCCTCTTATCTGGAACAGCTGTTTGGTACACCCAATAGGGGTTTTGATATGTGGCTCAAAGGTCAAATCACAGTGACCATAGATAATGTAGATGAGAAAGATATAGTTGGTTCCATTGGAGGAGATTCTAAAGTATCCACCTCCACCTCACACAACTGCTTTTCACCTCTTCAAAAATTGCTGTTTAATATTGTGTGGAGAGGTGTAGTTCCTCGAACTCAGAAAAGGAACATAGCAAGTCTGTTTGATGCATGTCTCATGTATTGTCTTGAAAGGAAAATTCCCATAAACTTTCCTGCAATCATGATCAAACACTTATCCACCTGTATCCCCAAATTCAAAATTCCATACTCCTCCCTTCTCACAGAAATCTTCAAAAGCTTCTCAGTTGACCTTAGCCCATACTTTGTGATTCCCTTAAAATCCACCCAAATCCTTCAACTTGAAATGCTCCATCTGTTAAATCTTAAAGTGGTTCAGGGTAAAGTCATTAGGGCTGGAAAGGAAGAGAAACAAGATGAGGAAGATCAGGAAGGAATTGCAGTTAAAGAAGAAGTGGAGGAGGAGGAGGAACTCGAACAAATAGAGGTCCCTTTACCTCGAGGGAACAGAAAGAGTGTAGGAAAAAGAAAGAGCATGAGGGTAGCAATGAAGGAGAACAAGAAAAGAGGGCCTGTCTTCATGGAAATAAATGAGGAAGGAGATGTCAAGGAGATGCCCATAGAGGAGGATGCTGTTCCCCTGAATCAAGAGGAACTGCCTGAAACTGTTAGGCCAAGAAAAAGGACACCCAGATCCTCCAAAAAGTCCAAAGCTCGTTGTGTTCCATCTGAACAGGAACATGTTCAAGATCATGGGGGTGCCTGGAACACAAAGGATGATCAGATATTGGAGCTAAAGGCAACAGTTGCTCGTCTGGTGGAACTACAGGAGGGAACAGATCACAGGATTAGCTCAATGCAGGCCCACATAGGTGCATTGGTTTCAAGTGTCAAGACTCTCCAAAACGATCTTCACCACTACTCAGAACAAGCCAATGCAACTCGTGCCACAATCCTCACCAAGATCAACAATCTGGAATCTTTTGAGGAGACTGTGATAGAAGAAACTGCTGGTTCTGGTTCCCCATCCCAAGCCTAAATCACCCTATCCCATGTTTCTTTTATCTTTTGCCATGGAACAATTTTTTTTTTTTTTTTTTTGCTTTCGGTTTGTATAATTTTTAAACTTGGGTATTTGTTCCATCTTATTCTGACTTGCTTGGTTACACATATCTATGCTTTCTAGTCTTGATCATTACTGCTTGCTTTCAATTTATTGTATGAGTTAGTTTAATACTTTGAGGCTAGCTTAACTTGCCAAACGTTGATCGTGGGGCACTGAGTTTGGAATGGCTATATTTCGTGCTATGCTTTTTGTTGATGTCAACAGGGGGAAGTCATGGGTGCAAACTTCCAAGGCACACTCAATCCAGTTCCTGAATCAATCTCTCTGAATCTCTCTGTAAGCCAAGGGTGCTCCTCTTTCTTCTCTCTAATCTTTCTCTTCTGTTTTTCAATTTTTATGTTCTGTTTCACAATAGTCTGTATAAGTTCTTGTTTGTTTGTACTTACTCTCTTTGTAAAAAGTTTGCAAGTGTTGTCATCACCAAAAAGGGGGAATATTGTTGTTCCTATGTTTTGGTTGATGACACACACATATTGCAAACTTCCCGATTATGGTTGCTAAATGACTTTGAACAGGCACATGCCCAAGTTTCTATTAGGATAGGAACTTGAATAAACTGGTGAAGTTCCTGAGGTACACTTGGAACAGTCAATGGAGTTTCAGAGATGGAAGTTGTATCTGTTCCAGTTTGAAGTCACAAGAGGAGCAACACAGTTACATATCAAGAGTTCCGGATATCCACAAGAACTATTACAGACTCATAGCCAAGAGTTCCTGTGTTAGCTAGAGAGGAACTCATCAATGTTCCTTGGCTGGAACGTCTGAAGCTTCTGAGTTGCAAGTTCCAGACAAAGGGAAGACATGAAGTCTAGGTAGTCCACTGTACTTAGAATTTTATGTAAATATTAATTATGCTAATGGTATATAGAGTACTCAAGGAACTTATGATTTAATTAGGCCATTTATTTTATTGGAAGCGATTTTTATGGAAAACATTTCATAAATAAAAACAAGTTTTGCATATTTAATATAAAATAGATTTACGTTTTATTTTATTTAAACAAAACCTATTTTCCTAAAAATACTCCTAAGTTTTTGTAGATAAATAAAATCTGTTTTAAAGAAATGTTTTAGGGTTTGATTGAGTCAAATCTCCAACTGCTTCATGGCTGAACGTGGGAAGTGGTCTTCCCCTTGTTCCTCAAGTCAAGGGACGTGGAGACCAAAGTGCTGGCAGTTAGCAGTTGAAGTTTTGAAGGGAACTAACCCTAAGGATAAACACTATAAAAGGGAAATCGTTTTTGGTTTAAAGTACACAAACATTCTGAGAGTTTTTGCTTTCCTAAAAACGTTTTGTCTAAGATTTTCTAAAACAGTTTGTGTCCTAGTTAATTCAAAGTTCCTAAGTCTCTTATATACTCACAAAAGCATTATTAATATCTAGAGTTATCCAAACACGAATTATATTTTGTATTAGTAAGGATAGAGTTATCCTGTTTAGACTTAGAGTTTAAGTCTGAGAGAGAGAAGTTAAGGAGTTGTAATCGAAGTAGATTACTGTGAGGAACACGAGTTTGAGAGGAACTTGTGTTGGAGAGATTATTGTAATCGAGGCATTACCATAATAAAAGAATTCTCTTCTTGATTAGTATCAAGAAGTTTTCACAATTGTTGTTATTGTCTTCTCTATTCTCAGTTTCTTGATTGTTTCTTAAGTTCCGCAAGAAACTTTATCAAAGTTCTAATTACAATTCACCCCCCCCCTCTTGTGCGTGTTCCTACTGGAATAACATATGTAATGTGAGGAACCTAGAGCATGTGATCAAGGATCAGCCTGAGGATATTGCAGTAGTCAACGAATTCCTTGATGTATTTCCAGAAGAGATCTTGGGGATGCCTCCCAATCGACCTATTGACTTCACCATAGATTTAGTGCCTGGAACCGCCCCTATTTCAAAAGCACCTTATCGAATGGCTCCAGCAGAAATGAATAAGTTAAAAAGCCAACTAGAGGATCTATTGGAGAAAGGTTATATTAGGCCAAGTGCATCGCCTTGGGGAGCACCAGTGTTGTTTGTGAAGAAAAAGGATGGAAGTATGAGGCTCTGTATAGACTACAGGGAGCTCAATAAGGTCACAATCAAGAAAAAATATCCATTACCTAAGATAGAAGACCTATTTTGACCAATTTATGGAAGTAGGAAATTTCTGGAAGATCGAATTGTGATCAGGTTGTCATCAATTGAGAATTGCGGATAACGGTATACCAAAGACTGCATTTAGGACAAGATATAGTCATTTCGAGTTCACTGCTATGCCATTTGGGTTGGCCAATGCACCTACAATATTCATGGACTTGAAGAATCGTGTGTTCCATGCATTTATGGATAAGCTTTTAGTATTTTTATAGATGATATCTTGGTGTATTCGAAGAGCAATAAAGAACATGTTGAATATTTTGGGTCTATGTCAAGTAGACTTAGGGATAACCAATTCTATACCAAACTATCTATGTGTGAATTCTGGATGCAGAATGTCACATTTTGGGGTATCTAGTGTCTAAAGAAGAAGTTGCAGTGAATCATGCCAAGTCTAAAGTTGCTAGTGAATGGCCTACACCAAAGAGTGTCACTGAAATTTGAAGTTTTCTTAGTTTAACTGGATATTATAGACTCTTTGTGCAAGACTTGTCTAGGATACCCAAACCAATGACTACCTTGATGAAGAAAGAAGCTAAGTTTGAGTGGAATGAGAATTGTGAGGAAGCATTCCAAGCTATAAAGATGTGTTTGACAACCGTGTCAGTGTTAACCCTACCGGATGGAAATGATACCTATAATGTGTATAGTGATGCATCAAAGAATGGTTTAGGGTGTGTATTGATGCAGAACGGGAAGGTTATTGTGTATACATCAAGGAAATTAAAACCGTATAAACCTAAGTACCCTACCCATGACATAGAGCTAGCAGCCATATTGTTTGCATGGGTGAGATTAAGGAGAATCAGGCTGGTGATGTAAAGTTGGAGCGAATCAAGGAAAAGATTTCGCAAGGAAGGGAATTAGATTTCAAGATCCATGATGATGGAAGTTTGAGGTACAAAGGCAGGAGGTGCGTGCCTAAAAAATGTGGTGAATTGAAGGAGAAATTGATGGGAGAAGGTCACAATACGCCATATTCTGTGCACCCGGGTGGTGACAAGTTGTATAAGGATTTGAAAAAGGTCTATTGGTGGCAAAGAATGAGGAATGAAGTAGCTGAATTTGTTGCAAGATGCTTGACTTGTCAAAAGGATAAGATTGAACGTAGGAGACCTCAAGGAAAGGTTATACCATTAGAATTCCCAAGTTGGAAACCAGACTATATTTCAATGGACTTTGTCACTTGTTTGCCCAAGTCAAAGCTAGGAAATGACACCAATTGGGTTGTGGTAGATAGACTGACCAAGCCAGCAGTGTTTATACCAGTGAAGAAGCTAGAAATATGGAGCAACTTGCTAAGGCTTGCATTAAGTATGTTGTGAGACTACATGGAGTTCCTAAGGATATCATGCCAGATAAGGATTCAAGGTTTCTTTCAATCTGGGAAAGTGTACAGAAGAACTTTGGCACGACATTGAAAATGAGTATAACGTTCTATCCATCCACATATGGACAAACTTAGACACTTGAGGATATACTTCGTACATGTGAAATAGATTTCCAAGGAAGTCGGGAAGATAGTTTAGATTTGATTGATTTTCCTATAACAATAGCTATCATGCCAGTATAGGAATGACACCATTTGAGCCTTGGATGGAAGGAAATGTAGAAATCCACTATGTTGGAGCGACGTCAGTAAGACAGTTTTGTTAGGACCTCAAATGATAGAGGACACAATAAACCAAATTAGAACTATTCAATCAAAGATTCAAGCAGCGCAAGATTGCCAAAAGAGCTGTGCATACTTGACAAAAGTTTCTAGTGGGTGAAAAATTGTTACTCAAAGTTTCACCAATGAAAGATGTGATAAGAGTTGGCAAGAAAGAAAAATTTAGCCTAAAGTATATAGGCCCATATGAAATCCTAGAACGGATAGGAAAGGTAGCTTATAGACTAGCCTTACCAATGGACCTACATAGAATGCATAATGTGTTTCATATATCTCAATTGAGAAAGTATGTTCCGGATAAGTTGCAAGTGTTGCAACCAGAAACCAATAGAATTAGACCAAATTTTATCTTTCAATGAAAGACCAGTCAAAGTCCTAGTACACGAACTAAGGGTGTTAATATTGTGAAAGTTTTGTGGTCTAATGAAGTTTTGTGGTCCCGGGAAGCTTAGGACGATATGAGAAAGAATTATCCATAGCTATTTCCCAAGGGTAGTTGAGTTACGGGGTCGTAACTCGTTTCTGTTAAGGGGGGTAGAGTGCGGTAGAATTTCGCGCTTTTACCTTATTTTCCCTCATTCTGTGCTTAATTTAGTGCCTTCTATGGATATTGCACTTCATATTGTCATGTTGAATTACTTAAAGAGTACAGCAACTAAAACTTTTTGCAAAGAAAACGCAATAAAGTCTCATAAAGTCTCAAGTTTTTATTTCAAGTTTTGATTTCCGAGCCCAAGTTTCGGGACGAGACTCCTTTTAAGGAGGGTAGACTGTAATACCTCGTATTTTTCTGTATTTTATAAATATATTTTATTATATTTATAAAGTATTTTTATGATTTTTAGAATTTAAAACGCATTTAAATGTTATTTAAATGTATTTTATTTTATTAGAATATTAAACGAATTTATTATTTAATATATGTTGGGAATTTAATTGGGTTTCAAAAGTAAAACGATTTTAAATGAATCTAGCCCAATTCAATTCCAAGTTCAAGTCCAAACAAATTAAACAAGCCCATCCTATGTTTAATGAAGCCCGAAAGGGAATCCTAAAGCCTAGCCCATCTTTGAGTTTCCTAAGTCTATAAATATAGGTGCTCACCCTCAAAATCGCTCCCTATTATTCATTAAATCTAAAAATAAAACCCTAACCCTAAATTCTTCTTTCTTTCGTCGAACTTATGTTTGGCCGTTTTTCTCCTACTTTCGTTCGTTTTCAGAAAAAGGTTTCTTCTTCAAAGTTGTAGATCTCGAAAAGTTCTTGAACTTTGCCCCAAGAATTGATCAATTCCGAGTGGCAGATTAAAACTTATGAGCGTTCTAAAATCCTGCTCCAGTAATTTTTCTCCCTCTTGCTCCCTCGCGCAGCGCTCGCCCTTCCCCTTGCGCGCTGCTGCTGTGTGCTATTGTTGTTGCTGTGTGTGCTGCTCTCGCCCAGCCACACGCCCCTCGCTTCACTCTCCTGCTCGCCCTCTTGTCCCGCGCGCCAGCTGCTGCTGCTGTGCCTGCCTTCGATCCTGCCCGCGCGCGCACACACGGAACGTGTGTGTGTGTGTGTTATTTTTGTTCGTTGTTCAATCTTTTTCGCCCAATCACTTAAATTCGTGGTTGTTCCGTGCTATAGGCCGGATTGGTATAATTCTCTTCTTCCTTGCCTATTCTATTTAAATTCCGTATTTTGAATTATATTAATATTATTGGTTTTGTTTAATTAAAATGCTGGGATCGGTTATGAACACCGAAATTTGAGGATTTATATGTTTGAATTATTGAAGGATGTTTTGAATTGAAATATTATAATTTTCAGATTTGAAGTATATATTAAAGCTTCAATTTTTATTAGTTTTAATGGTTTTAATTACAAACTATGATTGGAGTTTTAATCTAAGCCTTATGGGTGATTGATTAGCATAATTAGATGATGAATTTAATTATGATAATCAATTATATTTTTCAGAATATTATAAAGACTTAAAACGTCGATTTTTAATGGTTTTATGCATGAAAATAAATTAATTTCATGCTAGGGTTTTAAACGATTGATTGAGATGATTATTTTATTAATGAACGATTAAGTTCTAATTAATTCAAGTGTTTTAAAACTAAACAAAGTTGCTGGAAATTTAGTAAACATGGATAATAATTAAGTTTCTCCATTGTGTTTATAGGAGTTGATTTCTAGTAAGTTGTGATTCGCTCAGTGGTCCCCGTACTTAGGTATTCCAGGTACGTACAAGTGTAGGGCGACCACACCAATTGTCAAGAGAATTACATGATTGTTGTTGATGTGAATTATATTATGTGGAATCATGTTTATTTTGGTGAACGATCATGTGATTTATGATGTTGGATTTATTGGATTAATTGTTGAACAAGCATGTTGAGATTATTATGAGTATGGATTTCATTGTCAATCATGTTGTTCTTTATGCATGTATGGTTTGTTTCACATGCAAGGGATGGATTATTTATTATTATGCTATTGTACGGGATGTCTAGCATACTTTGAGCCAATTATTCGTACCTCGTTGTACTATTTATTTTACCACATGTGAAGGGTTAGCTCACGTAAGCCACCGCACATGTAGGGTTCAGTTGGGAATATTTTGTATGGAATGAATTAGGATTTGTCGTGCAAGGGCACAACCCTCATGTTAATGGGCATGATGTGGAATCTCACTTTGGTGAGAAGGAACATGGTAGTAATTTCACAAGTGTTTTGCTTTGTTGATCACAAGTCGTAAAGCACTAAAATAAGAATGTTTTGGTTGTTGTTTATTAATTGTATGTGTGTATGTTGTTGAGTCTTGAGTTCGCCTTTAATAAAATATTAATAAACGTAAAGTGCAACCAGAACAAGCTTCAAAACTCTTGGAATGTATATACCTTGAGTATGAACAATGGGGGGGAGACTTGCCGGAAAGCTTGATCTCCTACTAATGATACAAGACGTTGTTTCATTTATATTATGCGCAGGAATTCCGTCGGTATGGCCCGACACTCGGTATGGCCCGATTTTATTATTTATTTTTTGGTGTATGGTTGGCTCCCATCACCTTTCCTTTATGGAACATTCTTTTGGCCCGTTCGAAGCTTATTCTAATTAAATTGTGAGTCAAGAGTCGAGTCAAGAGTCGAGTCAAGAGTCGAGTCTTGTTTTCATGGTTGGTTTGTTGATTCTTAAATGGATTTTGCATGATGATTAGTACTTAGTGAATGATGCATGTTTTAGTTTTGTTTCACTCTATTTTTGTAAGTACTCAGCTTTTGCTGACTACGTGCTTTGTGTGTTTCTGGTCATGGCCTTTGCCTTAATGACCCTATGATGATCTATCATTTGCACTTGCATTGATGGGGAGTAGAATAATATTGCAGGTTGGTAGATCAAAATCATGTGGCTTGAGATGATCGAGAGAGTTGCATGCTATCGTATTTTGAACTATTTATTTATACTTTAATTATGTTTGAAATCGTTGAACTTTTAATACTCTGGTTTTTGGGCCGTCATGGTTCCAAATTGTAGGAGGCCTTGATATTTCATTTATTACGTTTTCAAAAGTTAGTTGACATTAATTTCCGCTGCGTAATTCTGGTAATAGCCTTAACCGTTATCACGGTGGCGGTAATGCTTTAGTAATTCCTTTATTTTAACTTGGAATATGATTTTATAAAAGCAAGGAATTATTAGGGTGTTACACCTGGTATGTCGTTGATTTTGAGTATTGATCAGCATCTGCTAGTAATGTTTCATGGCTTATATACATGCACATTGAGGAGGACGAAGGCATTTTTTCTATTTAGGTAGCCTTCAGATGAAATTAGATACATTTGTTCCCTTTTTGCTACCCATGTTGTTTCTTATGCCTCTTTATTCGGTGACTAGCCATATTACAAGCCCATTGAAGCCCCATTGGTTACTAGTCCCAAGCTTAGCTTGGGGGAGCTAATAGTAAGTGAGGCGAGGAGTTGTAGTGTGCTACATTTTGAGCACAAATTGGGTGTTGAAAGAGAAATAAGGGAATTTTTCTTATCTTGTGTGTTGTTTGAAAAGAAAAAAAAAATTAAGAATGAAAGAGATGAGAAGGATGTAAAATGTGAAAGCCCCCCCCCCCCCCCAAAAAAAAAAAAAATCAAAAAAGAAAGAATTCGAGCGAGAAAGAAAAGAAAAGAAAAATTTGACATGCTCAAAAAATTTCAAAGCATGAATTCACTCAAGTATTGTAATTTTTATCTTTATGAGTGATTGCTTATAATTGTGAAAGAAGGCAAGAAAGTATGGTGTAGTTCATTTGTTGTTTCATCATGTGTTGAGTGGGAGAGTTGTGGTCATCACTTGTGATTGTTCATGGGTTTTGCTAGGATTTATGCTCCCTAAAGCCAAGGCTTTAAGCTCACATTTTACCCAAATTTACCACACCCATACCTAAGCCTAACATTACAAGCTTTGAAGACCTTCCGACCTTTGTGCATAGAGTCATGTTAATGTGAAAGTAGTTGCTTATCAATGCAAGTTATGACGTGGCATATTCCGAGTCGACTATTAGGTTAAGTGCATGTCCTTTTAAACACACGAGTGTTGTGAGTTTGGAGGGCATTGTTCACATAAATTGTTTGGAGGGGAGCAAACGGGTACATCTTTTATCCGCCACATAAATGAGTGCATAGTGTGTAAGCACTAGTCTTGAATTCCATGTACCCTTGTGGTTTTCAATGCGTGACAATTGTTAAGGAAGATTTATAGTCGAATGGTCTTGGTTGGTTGACATTGATGCATGCTTGTTGGATTTTTTTTTTGGCAAATAATAGGGAATTATATTACCAAAGATAAAGGTTACACCAAAGCAACAATCACCAACACAAAGTTCCCAACAGACTGCGAACACTACAAACATGCAAACTGTTAAGTTACGACAAATATAAAACATATATTTCATGAGGAAAAACCATAAAGCCAGGAATCCAAATTAATTTTCCACTGATATGCATGTTTTATATAGTATTTTTACCCCCGTCCCTTAGTACTTTTATGTGTCAAACGTGCTCTTAGGAGCCGTTTCTAGTACTAATGTGTGTTATTGAGTGTGCCTTGAGTTTCAGGTTTGATTATGAGAAATTGGTCGTTTTAGACCCGTTTCATTGTTGATCTAGGCCACTATATGAGTCCGAGAAGTTCGGGACCTCCATCGTCGACTTTCGGGAGCCTTGGATGCTTATGGTTGAGCCCCGGGAGTTAGACTCAGTGATATGGGCGAGCTACATTGAAGATTGCAAATCGCCCTGGAAGCTGTGGGCGAAATGCAACCATCGGGCGGAATTATAAGCAATATGGAAGCATCAACGCGCGCCCGATCGGGCGCAGCTCGCCCGATCCGGATCGGGCGGTCAATCTGGAGGTTGTATGGAGAATTCACAAACCGCCCGATTGGGCGGATTTTGGCCCGATCGGGCCGACTATCGAGTGGATCGCCCGATCGGGCGAAGCGACGCCCGATCGGGCGACGCCAACCCCCAGCACTTATGCGCGAGTTTTCTTTCCGTTTTTTGGGCTTTATTTTGGGCAAACTATATAAGCAAGCCTTAATTGTTTTTAGAGTACACTTTATTTTCTAGTATTGAAGCTTAGTATTATTTCCTTAGCCTAATTTTCTCTCTAGTTTATGCAAAAACACTTAGTTTAATTCTCAAATAAAAATTCAAGCTTTCAATTCCCTTGTTCTTCAAATAGGTATTAATTCTTATTTCAACTCATTGTCTTGCTTTAATAATGCTTTCAATTATGATTATTGCTTTGTTTATTGTCAACATGCTTGAGTAGTTTAATTTCTAGGGTTGGGGATCCATGAATAATATGAAGGGATGATTGAATGATTATGATTGTTGGCATTGTAATTGATTCCTATTGATTGGTTTATTTCACTATACAATTAGATTTGCGCAGGTTTAATTGTGGTAGTTATGCAATATCAAATTAAGATTCGAGAGATGCAATTTGATGTTTAGGCTTGTGTCAATAGGTAGAATTAGAGTTAATACGTAGCGAGAGCCTGTTAATTCTATGTCTATGATTAGTATCGACTTGAGAGAGCATGCTAATCTAATTAATTACTTTTTTGATTGTCGTGATTGTTCAATGTCCTGGATTATTATTTGTTGGCAAGCCTATACCCTAGATTCCTTAATATATTGATTCATTCTTGTTTAATATTCGTGTAATCCCCCGTAAATTTATAAACATTATTTATATATTTTAACGTATAGATTATTATATTTAAATAAGAATTGACGGATTTTAGAAATAAATATATAATTAACGTATATTTATTTATTACATTTTTAATATTTTTAACGATTTATGAAATCAAAAGTAATTTTAGAATTTTACGTTGAAAAGAAATCGAATTACGAAAACTGATTGAATTAAGAAAACGATCCTATTCGGTTTTGGATTTGAATCCTAAAACTAAAATCTAATTCTAGCCCATTTTGCAAAGCCCAAACAATAATCCCAAAACAAATCCCCCTCTTCTTTTCTATTTCACACGTGAAACAAAAAGAACCCAAGCAAACCCCCTTCACTATTCACGTAACAAGGAACAAGAACCCTCAAGAACTCCTTCTCCCTCACGTTGTCGTCCTCCTCCTGCTCTCCTCGCTGCCGACTTGCCCAGCTGCCGGACAACCAGTCGCCGCCGGTAAACCTTGCTCTCCTTCTTTTTCGTTTTCCTTCTCCTTCATCCTCTCTTTCTCTTCCATTGATTCTTGTTGTTTTGCTTCCCTTGCTCACAAAATTCGTTCTTGCTCTTCTCTTTCATTTCTGATTCGCACAGCAAACACCCTTCGTCGCCGCCGCCACGCAGCCGCCCCTCCGTCGCCGGTAATCTTCTCCTCCCTCCTTTTTATTTTTCGTCCTCCTTTCTTGGTTGTTATTTCTTGCTCTTCTCCTCATTTTCTTTCATGCTGTCGCACAGCCACCGCACGCCCAGCCACGTCGCATCAACCACCAGAACCACCGCTCGCTGCCGTGCCTCCCTTGCCGCCGGCCAGCATCTCCTTAAACCTTTATTTGGTTAATTTCTTAAACCCTAAGTTAATTAAATGTTTTAAATTATGTTTTAATTATGTAATTTATGTTCTATTAAATTAAATGTTTAGTTTTTATTATCCAATTATGAATTCCAGATTTCATGTTTGGCAAAATTAAATCATTAATTTTCATATTTATATAATTGAATTAAAATAAGGATTTTAATTATTAAAACATGAAATTTTAAGGTTTTAATAGTTTTAAAATCATGATATAATGGTTGTGAATTATTAAAATTATTATTTTTATGTTCTAAGCATGATAATTTGGTTTTGGGAAAGCTTTAAACAATTTCATATTGCTGAAAATTTAAAGTATGATGTTTGCGAAGAGATTTCAAAGAATTTCAATCATTGATTCAATAATTATTATGCTAGGAAATCAAATATTCAAGTTTTTTTATTGGAGAAAAGTTCTAAATACGTTTTGGATGTAGTTAGAATGTGTTATTATAGCTGTGAACGATTAGAAGTTGATTGGGAATCCTTATTGGTTGTTTTTAGGCGGAGAATTCTCTGTAGGCGACTTTTGAATTATTAAAGTGGTCTTGCAGTTTGTTTACACAAGGTACGTACATACCTGTGTGCTTGGAATGTGTGTTATCTGTTGAAACCAAGTTGAAATTTATTGATGAACCTGATTATGTCGGAATTTCATGTTTAATATTGTTTGATGAACATGTTGAACATATGTATTTCGTTACAAGGATTATAACATGTTAGTAGATGATTGATGCAAACATTTTTGATTGGGAACACTAGATTATTTTATATATATTGATTCAGATCGATTGTTCATTGTTCCCTTTTAGTTTTTCACTACTTTATGAGGGCCGTGGACCTTGTTTAGTAAGTTGAAACCTTATACCCATATAGAGGGGTTGATCAGTATTAAAGAAAAGGTTGGATTTAATTGGAATGAGTCTTGTTTGATACATTTGTGATCACTTACTTAATTCCAAGGTAAAAACAGTTGTGAATAAATGTGGATTGTATGCCTTATATGATTGTTGAGTCATAACAAGGTTTCAATTTGTAAATCATGTAAAGTGAAACTGAGTAGCAATAGCTTTAGACTGTGCACGTCTAAAGTGACGGACAAACAGGAGTTGGGGTTCATGGTGGTAGCCCATGGCCTTTATCTCGGACCGGATTGATCATCGTGTCCTACTTTTATTCAAACGTTCCTCGATATCGCAGGTCACTGAGGTTACGGAGTCGCGCCCGTACCTCGTCTTCCTTAGTGAAGCCTCTAGCTAGAAAACTCGGTCCATTGCCTATTTCAATTAGAATAATATTATTGTTATAAAAGTCTAGACCAGTCTAGTCTAGCCTAGTCTAGTTAAGTGTGGTCGTCAAATTATCATGTCTTGTCTGCCCTTATTTATGTTCATTAGTATCATGTTAGGGTTGTTCGTTTAATAGTATCATGTTAGGATTATTATTGTTTTAGTATGTAGTACTCAGCTTTGCTGATTACGTGTTTGTTTGTGTGTTGATCATGGCTATGCCTTATTGATCCTGTGATGACCCATCTTTGGTGAGCAGTCTCTAAGGATCAATAAGAGTTGCCCATCTACAGGTTTGAAGATGATGCATCATTGGGATCGGGATTAGAGAGCTTGTAGTTAGATTTGCTTTGTTAATTTGGATTTGAAATTGTCGTACTATTCGTATTTCCTTATTTCCGTTAATTGGTTTTTGGACTTATTATGTAATCGATTATTTATAAACCTAAAAGTTAGTTTTCTGTTTTCCGCTGCAAAATTCTGAATAAGCCGTTACGTTTTTACACGGGCGATAATACTTTGATAATTCTCTATAGTTATATTTATAAAATGTTATTTTAGAAAAAGGGAATTGTCGGGGTGTTACAATTCGTTCGTAGTCTTAGTATACAAACCATCAACTAACTTTGTTCACAATAGTCTAGATTAATTAATTGATAGTAGAAAGAACGCCTGTTTCCCTGTGGATTCGATCCTGACTTCCCTTGCTACCTAGCTAGTGGACCTTAGGTTATTTTTGATTAGGTAATACGACTTTAGCCTGTCAAATTTTGGCGCTGTTGCCGGGGAAACGGTTTTATTTTCTGTTGTTGATTGCTTACCCTAGATTATTGTTTGTTACTACTCAAGGAACTCACGTTCCTTGAGACCGGATCTCACATTGTTTTGTAGTCTTTGTCTATGCCCAGGACCGTAGGTACTAGTAATCTTACTCCATTCGATCCTGAGCCCGAAAGAACCTTTCGTAGACGAAGAACTTTCATTGCACAGTGTGGGAATTACTCTGATTCTGATCATAATATTGGCGTTCTTTTTCCTTCAGATACAGATGCAGTTTCAGAGATAGAGATGGGTGACGAAAATCTGATACCGCCACCTACCCCACGGCTTACAGACTATTCTAAGCCAAGTCTGTCCGTGCTACCAAAGGCGATCATGCCTTCTATTACAGCTGAGACCTTCAAGATTGAGCCTGCATTGATTAACATGATCGCGAGATGCCAGTACGGTGGGGAACCAGGTGAAGATCCGAATCTTCACATTCAGTCCTTTATCCAATATTGCTCCACCATCAAGCAAAAGGGATTGACTCCGGAGCAGACTATGGAGATACTTTTCCCGTTCTCTTTGAGTGGGAAAGCTAAACTGTGGATTAATGGGTTGAATCGGGCGGCTTTGAAAATCAATAATTGGGAATCCTTGGCTCTTGCTTTTTATGTTAAATATTTTCCACCTGAGAAAACGGCTCGTCTGAGGGGTCAGATATTAGGTATCTCACAACAAGCGGATGAGAGTTTGTTCGAGGTCTGGGAGAGATTCAAGGATTTGCAAAGAGAATGCCCGCACCATGGTTTGGAAGATTGGTTCTTGATTCAGCAGTTTTATAATGGTCTGGGCAATGAGTCTAGATGTTTGTTGGATTCAGCTGCCAGTGGGAGGTTCATGCAACTTGAGGTGCCTAGAGCTATGGAGGTGATTGAGGAGATAGCCATTCACAATGCCCAGTATGGAAATCCTAGAGGTCTATCTAACAGGGGTGGTAAGCATGATTTAAATTCTATTGAACAATTAACTGCCCAATTGACTGCTTTACATTATAAGTTTGATAATATGCAAGCGGCCAATGCTCAATCTGCCCAACCTGTTAGTGTAGCTGCTATGAGTGCCCAACCTGCTACTATTTGTGAAAGTTGTGGAATGTCTGGTCATTATGCACAGGAATGTAGGAGCTCTATTGAACAATGTAATGCATTTCAATCCTACAAACAAAACAACCCATTCTCCAACTCTTACAATGAGGGCTACAAAAATAACCCTCTGCTTTCCTACAGGAGCAACAATATCCAAAACCCTCACCAAGTTCAACATCCACCACCACAACCATATCAACCCCCACACCAACAATCTTACCAACCCCGAAACAACTACAACCAATAGTCTAATGGGCCACCTGGGTTCTCTAGACAACACACATCACCCCCACAACCACAACCTCAAGCCACACAGCCCGACCCTATGCTAGTAGAGATGAGAAACATGATGCTACAAATGCAAAAATCCCTAAGTGAAAAGGATGCAAAAATCGATGCTCTTACTGCTCATAACAAGATCATTGATACACAGTTGGCACAGATGGCTACTACTATTGCAGGGAGGCCACCAGGCCAACTTCCTTCACAGCCCGAAAATAGGGAGACTACTAATGCAATTACATTGAGGAGTGGTAGGGATTATGATGGTCCTTCTATGCCGGTTGAGGTTGATTCCGGGGTGTCTGCTAGTGATCTGGTCAGTGAGGAAATCCCGAAGATAGTTATGGGTGAAAAGGAAGCTGAAAAGGTAGTCAATGAGAATGAGGCTACAACTGAGGTTAAGAAGGGGGCGGATATTCAAGTACCACCTATTGCACTCCCCTTCCCAAACCGACAACTCAAGAATAAGCTAGACAAGCAGTTTGGCAGATTCTTGGAAGTGGTCAAAACTTTGCAGGTAACGGTTCCTTTTACTGAATTAATTTTACAGGTTCCTGCTTATGCTAAATTCATGAAAGATATTTTGACCAGGAAACTTGCTTTTTGTGAGGTAGAGACTGTAGCTTTTACTGAGGAATGTAGTGCTTATTTGCAAAACAAGTCTCCACCTAAACTTAAGGATCCCGGGAGTTTTTCCATCCCATGTAACATTGGCACCGTATTTATTGATAAATCTTTATGTGATCTAGGTGCTAGTGTGTCTGTCATGCCTTTGTCTGTCTGTACTAAACTGAATATGGGTGAGCTTAAGGTTACCAATATCACTCTACAAATGGCCGACCGTTCTGTCAAATACCCCTTAGGTGTTTTAGAGGACGTCCCTGTTAGAGTGGGTAAATTCTACATACCTGTAGACTTTGTAGTATTAGACATGCAGGAGGATTCTCAAATTCCCATAATCTTAGGTAGACCCTTCCTTCACACGGCGGGGGCGGTAATTGATGTTAAAAGTGGGAAATTGACATTCTCAGTTGGGGATGATAAGGTGACTTTTAATCTAAACAGTGCCTTAAAAAGTCCCATGCTAGAGGAGGAACAATGCTATCGCATAGATGTAGTTGACTTTATTACTCGTGATAACGTCTCCCAAGTTCTCGAAAGAGACCCTTTGGAGGCAGTGCTTTGTTGTGAGTCTTCTGCAGGTGATAGCAGTTCTTGGAGTGCTGAAGTGGATGCTCTGGAGTTGGCTCTTAATGGTGAAGAATCCGAGCCGGAGAGCACCGAATTGAAGAGGTTAGTTCGGCCGGTTTGTTCTGTTAAAGAGGTAAAGAAACCCGAACTTAAGCCTCTTCCTGCTAACCTTAAGTATGCATTTTTAGATAATGAACAACTTTGCCCTGTGATCGTCAGTACTGCACTTGATGCAGACCAGTTATCCCAACTTCTTATTGTGTTGAAAAGGCACAAAAAGGCCATTGGGTACAGTATTGATGATTTAAAGGGTATTAGCCCTGACTTTTGTATGCATAGGATACATCTAGATGAAAATCATAAACCATGCATCCAACCCCAGCGTCGTTTGAACCCTGTCATGCAAGATGTTGTAAAAGCTGAAGTTATGAAATTGCTTGATGCGGGTATTGTGTATGCTGTGTCTGATTCTAAGTGGGTGAGTCTCGTTCAGGTAGTGCCTAAGAAAGGGGGGACAACTGTGGTGAGAAATGAAAAAAATGAGTTGATACCAACTAGGGTAGTCACAGGTTGGCGCATGTGCATTGATTATAGGCGTCTTAATGTTGCTACTAAAAAGGACCATTTTCCCCTTCCCTTCATTGATCAAATGTTAGAAAGGCTAGCATGTCACAAGTTTTTCTGTTATCTGGATGGTTATTCTGGTTTCTTTCAAATTCCCATACATCCAGACGACTAGGAAATGACCACCTTCACCTGTCCCTATGGTACCTTTGCATATCGTAGGATGCTTTTTGGTCTGTGTAATGCACCTGCTACTTTCCAACGTTGCATGATGAGTATCTTTTCTGATTTTATTGAGTCTATCATGGAAGTGTTTATGGATGATTTTAGCGTCTATGGTACTTCTTTTGATTCTTGCTTGCTAAATCTGACTAAAGTTTTGAAAAGATGTGAAGAGTGCAATTTAGTCTTGAACTGGGAAAAGTGTCATTTCATGGTTAGTGAAGGGGTGGTTTTGGGACATTTGATATCTGATAAGGGCATTCAGGTGGATCGAGCTAAGGTCCAAGTGATTGAACAATTACCCCCTCCAGTTAATGTGAAGGGTGTTAGAAGTTTTCTTGGTCATGCGGGGTTTTATCGCCGCTTTATCAAGGATTTTTCTAAAATTGTTAAACCACTTACCCAGCTCCTCCTCAAGGATGCCCCGTTTGTGTTTACTGATGCTTGTCTTGAAGCCTTTGACAGGATTAAACAGGCACTGATTTCGGCTCCCATCATTCGTTCTCCCGAATGGGATCTTCCGTTTGAGATAATGTGTGATGCAAGTGATTATGCAGTTGGGGCAGTTCTGGGTCAGAGAAAGGAGAAGGTTTTACATGCCATCTATTATGCAAGTAAGACCTTAGATGAAGCTCAAGTTAATTATGCTACTACTGAGAAGGAGCTTCTAGCTGTAGTCTATGCCTTGGATAAATTCCGCACCTATCTGATTGGATCCAATGTGATAGTCTATACTGACCATGCGGCCCTCAAGTATCTGCTCTCTAAGAAGGAAGCCAAGCCTAGGCTTATTCGATGGATACTACTGCTACAGGAGTTGGATCTAGAGATCCGCGACAAGAAAGGGGCTGAGAATGTGGTTGCCGATCACTTGTCTAGATTGAGGTATGACGATGGTAAGGGATCTACACCAATTGATGATTCATTTTCGGATGACCATCTACTTGCACTTGCCAGTCAGTCACCATGGTTCGCAGATTTTTCTAACTACATCGTGGGGAGAATTCTTCCGGCCGATCTTTCATATCAACAGAAGAAGAAATTCCTACATGATGTCCGGTTTTACTTTTGGGACGACCCTTATTTGTTTCGTGAGACTGCTGAAGGGTTGTACAAGCGTTGTATTCCAGAATGGGAAGTTCAAGGTGTTATCAGTAGGTGTCATTCTTCACCTTATGGTGGTCACCATGGACCGTCTAAAACAAACGCTAAGTTGTCACAATGTGGTTTTTACTGGTTTACTATGTTCAAGGATGCACATGCTTTTATCATGGCTTGTGATGCGTGCCAGAGGGTCGGCACTATTTCGAGGAGGTATGAGATGCCACAGAACGGGATCCTTGAGGTTGAGATTTTTGATGTGTGGGTAATTGATTACATGGGACCATTCCCATCGTCCAGGGGTAACTTGTATATCCTTGTCGTTGTAGATTATGTGTGAAAGTGGGTGGAAGCCGTTGCCTCACCTACTAACGATGCTAAGACAGTCATCTCCCTGTTCAAGAAGATCATTTTTCCTAGATTTGGGGTTCCGCGCGCTTTGATCAGTGATGGAGGGTCACACTTCCATGAGAGGCATCTGGATGCGCTCCTGCGCAAGTATGGGGTTTATCACCGCACTGGGCTAGCCTACCACCCTCAGACGAGTGGTCAAGTTGAGGTCTCCAACCGAGAGATCAAATCTATCCTTGAGAAAGTGGTGGCGAAGTCTAGGAAGGATTGGAGCGATAAGCTAGATGATACTCTATGGGCATACAGAACCGCCTTTAAGACACCTATTGGTACCTCCCCGTATCGGTTGGTGTATGGCAAGGCGTGCCACTTACCAGTAGAAATGGAGTACAAGGCTTATTGGGCAATCAAACAGCTCAACATGGATGCAAGGCTAGCCGGTGAGAAGCGGCTACTTCAATTGGGTGAGCTCGATGAATTCCGACTACAAGCCTATGATAGTGCCTGGATTTACAAGGAAAAGACCAAGAAGTGGCACGACAATCACATTTTGCATAGAGAGTTCGCGGTGGGCGACAAGGTTCTACTTTTTAACTCTAGGCTTAAGTTATTTCCTGGAAAACTTAAGTCTAGGTGGTCTGGGCCGTTCACCGTGACTATGGTAAGCAAGTTTGGGTCTGTTGAAGTAGAGAATGAGAATGGTGAACGATTCAAGGTCAACGGGCAACGTCTGAAGTTGTACCATGATGGGGCTACTGTAGGAGTGGTTGAGGTCCATCACCTCAATCCCTCCGCCTCATAAACTGCATATTCAAGGTAACAAGGTCGAGCGGGACCTAGAAATAAACCAGCGGTTTGCGGGAGGCAACCCGTATTTTATCGCTTTAAGTAGTATAAGTTTGATTTTTTTTTTTATTCTATTTTTGTGTGTTTAGTTAGTATTTCCCATACCTAAGTGTGTTTAAGTATTGTTTTTGGTGTTAGTGTGTAACACCCCGACAATTCTCTCTTTTCTAAAACAACATTTTAATATAAAACGTAGAGAATTATCAAGGCATTATCGCCCGTGTGAAAACGTAACGGCTTATTCAGAATGTTGCAGCGGAAAACATAAAACGAACTTTAGGTTTATAAATAATCGATTACAGGTTTAATCCCAAAATCGAAATATAAATAGTACGACAAGTTTAAAGTCCCAATTAACAAACTCAAGTTAACTTAGCAAATCAAAACTAAATACAAGCTCTCTATTCCCGATCCCAATGATGCTGCATCTTCAAACCTGCAGATGGACAATGCTTATTGATCCTTAGAGACTGCTCACCAAAGATTGGGTCATCACAGGATCAATAAGGCATAGCCATGATCAACATGCACAAGCAAAAGCACGTAATCAGCAAAGCTGAGTACTACATACTAAATCAATAATAATCCTAACATGATTCTATTAAACGAACAATCCTAACATGGTACTAAATAAAACATAAGCAAGGATAATCAAGATATATTGACTTGAAGACTATATTTGACTGAACTAGACCTTTGTATCATTAACATTATTTTAATTGAAATAGTCAATGGACTGAGTTGTCTACTAGAAACTTCTTCTTCTTCACTAAGGAAGACGAGGTACGGGCGCGACTCCGTAAACCCCAATGACCTGCGATATCGAGGGACTTTTTAAATAAAAATATAACCGGTGATCAATCCGGCCCCAGAAAAAGCCATAGGCTACCCATGACCCCAACTCCTGATTGTCCGTCACTTTAGACGTGCACGGTCTAAAGCTATTGCTACTCATTTTCAATTTACATGACTTAACTTTTAATACTTGGTTATGACTCATCAAACATAAATATTATATTCAACAAGTAAACACAACTTCTTTTATCTTTGAATTAAACCAGTGATCACAACATTCAACCAAGAGCCAATTCCAACTATTTTAATCCTTCCTTTATCCATATTTAAAAACCTTTATTAGGTATAAGGTTCAACCACCAAACAAGGTCCTCGGCCCTTATAAAGTAGTGAAAATCTAAAGAGGAACAACGATCAATAAAGATCTAAACCAATATTAAATAATATAAAGTTCCACAAAACCAACATGCTTGCATCAATATTCCATGCTAACATGATTCAATTCTTATAAATAAAGTTCTATGCTCAACGCATTAATTCAACGACATTGAACATGAAATTCCAACATAAACAAGTTCATAAATATATTCATCATATTCTCAATACAACACACATCCAAGCACACGGTATGTACGTACCTTGTGTAAACAAACTGATAGGCCACTTTAACGAATTCAAAAGTCACCCACAAAGAATTCTCTGCCTAAAATAATCAAGAAACGTACCCAAATCAATTCCTAATCATTGGCAACCATAACAAAGCATTCTAAATGCATCCTAAACATATTTAGAACATTCCCCAATATCAAAACTTAAACCTTTGATTTCCTAGCATCATAATTATTGAATTAGTGATTGAAATTCGTTGAAAACTCTTTGCAAACATCGTACTTTAAATTTTCAGCAATATAACTAATTTCAAACTACTCCAAAACATAATTAACATTCTTAGAATCATAAAAATAATAGCTTTAATAATATATAATCGTTCTATTATGATTTAAAGCCATTAAAACCTCAAAAGTCACACTTTACTACTTAAAGGCACTAATTTAACCAATATAATATAATCTGAAAATTAGTAACTTTATTATATAATTCGTATAATCTGAAATATATAATTTAAATCATAAAAACTATAACTTTAATTCAAGAAAACATAATTCGAATTAATAAAACATGATTAAACCCTAACTTATATTTTAATCGACCAAAACTGAAAATAATTAGTTTATAATATCAACACCAAATCTGAAAATCATATTCGAACCATAAAGATTATAAATTTAATTCAAGAACATAATTAGAATTAATCAACATTATTAAAACATTTAATTAGCTTAGGGTTTAAGAAAAATCAACCAAATCAGGAGGGAGAGAGAAGGATTGGCCGGCGGACCACAGCGGCAGGCGGTGGCTTGCGGTGGTGAGTAGGCGTGGCTGGCGCAAGCAATGGCTGTTCGAATACAAGGGCCACGGTAGGAGGAGAGTAAGAAACCAATCAGGAAGAAAAAAAAACGGAAAAGAGAAGGGAGGAGGAACGAAAACTACCGTGCAAGGTGGCGGTGGTCGAGGTTGCAGCGACTGTGGCTGAGGAAAGGGGGCGGGGACTCGCGGTGGCTGCCGGTTCGAACACAACAGAGAACAAGGGGCGTGAGAACAAATCCAAGAGATAAAAAAACAAGGAACGAAGGAGGAGGAAAGGACGAAGGAGAAGGGGGAGCACGGCTTATCGGCGGCGACGGTGATGGTCCGGTGGCTGGGCAGCGGTGAGGACACGACGTGAATGGAAGCAGAGTTTTGAGGGTTTGAGTTCACGTGAAATAGAATAAGGGAGTTTTGGTGTTTTTTGTTTTACGTGAATTAGAGTAAGGGGAGGGTTTGAGTTTTGGGTTTTATTGTTTGGGCTTTCCCAAGTGGGCTAGAATTATGATTTAGCTTTTATGATTCGAATCCAAAACTGAATAGGATCGTTTTCTAAATTCAATCGATTTTCGTAATTAAAATTCTTTTCAACTTAAAATTCTGAAATTATTTTTGATTTCGTAAATCACTGAAAATATTAAAAATGTAATAAATAAATATACGTTAATTATTTATTTATTTCTAAAATTCATAAATTCTTATTTAAATATATTAAATATACGTTAAAATATATAAATAAAATGTATAAAATTACGGGGGATTACAATCTACCCCTCTTAAAAGAAGTTTCGTCCCGAAACTTGACATGAAAA
This sequence comes from Spinacia oleracea, assembly GCF_020520425.1. Classification (NCBI taxonomy): domain Eukaryota; kingdom Viridiplantae; phylum Streptophyta; class Magnoliopsida; order Caryophyllales; family Amaranthaceae; genus Spinacia; species Spinacia oleracea. Next base: position 59,899,631 of record NC_079488.1, on the reverse strand, counting down.
TTCACATATCTTTCCAAACTTTTCAACTTATTCTTATTGGAGAAGTACTTTGTGCCACTCTTGTGCAATCTTTTGCCAACTAAGAGTTACTTGTAATACTCACGAACACATTTCCTTATGCGGAGAATCTATTTACTTGCACCAACATGTATAAGTTGCTAAAAATAAGCATAAAATGCATAAAAATACCATAAAAATAGGTAAAAAGCGCGAATTTCTATCGCATTCTACCCCCTTAAAGAAAACGAGTTACGCCCTCGTAACTCACCTCAGGGAATAACTAACCAAAATTCTCTTTCAACGAATTCTATCCCCAAAATTCCTATTTCACTAAAACTACTAACTTTAGACTTTTCACAACAGATGACGAAACAAAAGAACAAGTCACCACGAATTAAATAATGCTTAACTTGCGCGGAGTTAATAGAAAAAGTACCAGAATCTATATCGGCAGATCGTTCATCCTCATTCTGATTCATCATGTACAACTTTCCTAGAGTTTTTTTCGGGTTGTTGTTATCATTTGCAGGCTTATTATAGTTCTCTTGATTGCTTTGTGCCCCTCCAGGCTTTGAATTTTGACCTCCAGATTGGTTAAACCTCACTTGGTTTCCACTTCCATTACTATTTTGTTCCTTTCTGTGCTTAGTGAAGCACTCATACTCCCTATGTCCCCTTTTTTTACAATAGTTGCAGGTCACTAATTCTCCTTTGCAGTTCATACCAGGGTGATTGTTACTGCACATCTTGCAATTAATGATGCACTCTCTCAGATGGGTTCGAGTTGTTGTGGTGCCCCTGATTGTTTCCTCCTTGGAAATTTCCATTTTCATTCCCATTTCCGTTTCTATTCCTTTTAAAGTTTTCTTGGTTACCCCCAGCATTAAAATCCTTTCTCTTTTCCCCAATTACCACAGTTTTCTTGTCCTTTCTAGACTGCAGACCATAAATATGAGCAGCTCTCCCATACACTATGTCTAAGGATGTAAAAGTTTCTCCACCTAATCCCAATTGAATTTCATCAGTCAGCCCTTGCTCAAACCTTTGAGCCTTTAGCTCCTCAGTAGCTACCACTTCAGGTGCAAACCTAGATAAAGCTATAAACTTGCTATAGTATTCAGCAATAGTCATATTCCCCATCCTAAGGTTGATGAACTCCTGCGCTTTCTGCTTTCTCATAAAAGGAGGATAAAATTTCCCCCTCAAGGCAACAATAAACGAATCCCAATTGAATCCCTCAGCAGCACTTAGTCTAGTTCCATTTTCCTTCCACCAAAGGTCGGCCTCATCTTTCAGGTAAAGGACAGCTTGACTTACTCTCATATTCCAAGGGCAACCCACAGCCTCAAATAGTTTCTCAAATTCCCTAATCCAGTTTTCCAGGAAGGTTGGATCTGCTTGCCCCTTGAAATACGGTGGCTTTAACCTTAGAAAGTCTTTCAAACATTTCCCCTGCAGAATCAGGGCGTTCAGTTCTCTCCTGGGTTAGCTTTTCCGCCAAGAGGCGAATCGTAGCAGCTAGATCATTGTTGTTGGTCATTCTAGAACGCGACCTGCAATTAGTATATTCTACTTTAGGTTTGAAACATCACTTATACGTTATCCCATACAATTTAATACTTGAATTGACCATAAAGATCGCCTCAACCAACAATGTTCACATTAATACACATCATTTACGACAATCGTTTACGAAGGTGCAACGATCGTCTACAAGATGCAATAATCATTGAAAAATAATTATCCTCAATAATTCATGAAAGACATTTACACACTGCACATAAGGCATAACATTTTGAATCATATTGGTCATGAGGGTCTAGATTGGCCCTTACTTCCTTTATGTACTCAAATCATTTAATATTTTTGTGGCAATTAAATTGATCCACAATTCACACTGAGTATGCAACCAATAGGAAGATTAATCCACGACGTACTACCTAGAGGTTGGGGTATTATGGAATCCTCAAAATAGAATAAAGAACAATTCCTTGAAAACTTTAACTTTTATTGCTAACTCCATAGAGGTTTATTACATCCTTGAAAATAATAAAGAATATTTCAAACTTCAATAAACTTAAACCTTAAACAGTTGTAGCTTTTCTACTTATTCTTTAAAACATAAAAGAGCTAATTAACTATTTATGACTTCAAAATATTTGTGGCCTCTTGCCTATCCATTGCTCCTAAAACTTGTGGAGTAAAATTTAGATCTCAAGATCATCGAACTCTTCTTCAGGGTCTTCATCGGGGTCTTCCTCAGGGTTTGCATCTTCTCCCATGTCTTCATCTTGATTAGGCTCACTTGCCATCTCCTGTTCACATTCGAGCTCTGCATCCGAATCACTAGAGATCTCAATGGTTGGCTCATGAGCCGCTGGGTTAGGATTCTCTGCCTCAACACCTACATTCTCATTCTCCACAACTACATCATTTTCCTCTAGGTCATTATTTACACTTATTCCAATAGGTTCTTCTGTAACTGAATCCCCAAAATGACTCCCTACGATTTTACCGTCTCTAAACCCACTTTCTGCCGCTTCAATAATGGTGGTCAGAATTTCTGAATCATATTTCCATCTACCATCCCAAGTCCCATACTTAGCCAAGTTTGGAGTTCCATTATCAGAATGCATGTCTTTAAACTTTTCCTTGAGTTCTAGGTATGGAAATTTGTTAGGTAAGCAATTAATGATAGTGGCTGCTATGATATCCTTTCTCATTAAGATAGGTTGCCCTTGAACTTTAGCATAATATTCACATCCAAACACAATTTTCTTCACGTAAATATCAGGGGTTTCTATATCAAGTTTCTCGAAGGATCCTATGTTGGTATACTTGGAAAGAAACATTTTATTCCTGAAATAAACAATTCAAGGTCTCACTAACGATTTTCCAGCCAAAACATAAACAAGGTTCAATAATCAATAAGTTATGTGGAATCAAACAATTCTTTATGCACATGTAAATGTAACACTTAAACAATTAGCACATGCACATACATAACAATCAATTTCTTATCATTGATTAGCTACTAATGCACATATAATTCTATCTTATATGCCCTTCTTATACTACCCATCTCTCATAAACTAAAGCATTAGAATCATTTATATAACGAAATAAAAGAACGAAAATATAATAAAATTATAACATAGAATAATAACATAAATAAAAATATAAAATAAATAAAGTAAAATGAATTAAGGAAATGCGTAGCGAATGAATTCGAAAATAAAGTTAATAATTCGAAAAAGATTTTATATTTCCTAACTAACGAATTCTAACTTTTGAAACAACTAAAAAAAATTTGAACTCCTTTTTAAAAAAAATGTATTCATATTATTTTTATTTATTTGTTTGAATAATAAATAATAAGAAAAATAAAATGTCGAAAGTATCACTTTAACTTTGAAAAATAATTTGATTTCGAACGTAAATAAGGAATATCGTATACTTTTAAACAAGATAAAAGGAAATCGGCCCCCCAAAAAAAAGTACCAATTTTTGAACACTATAATACGTAGAAGCTCGATTTTTTAAGAAATTTATTTTAAATAACTAGATAGTTAGGCGCCTAAAAATTTATTAAAGTAAAACCTTAGCTTCTAGATACCACTTTGTAACACCCCGACAATTCTCTCTTTTCTAAAACAACATTTTAATATAAAACGTAGAGAATTATCAAGGCATTATCGCCCGTGTGAAAACGTAACGGCTTATTCAGAATTTTGCGGCGGAAAACATAAAACGAACTTTAGGTTTATAAATAATCGATTACAGGTTTAATCCCAAAATCGAAATATAAATAGTACGACAAGTTTAAAGTCCCAATTAACAAACCCAAGTTAACTTAGCAAATCAAAACTAAATACAAGCTCTCTATTCCCGATCCCAATGATGCAGCATCTTCAAACCTGCAGATGGACAATGCTTATTGATCCTTAGAGACTGCTCACCAAAGATTGGGTCATCACAGGATCAATAAGGCATAGCCATGATCAACATGCACAAGCAAAAGCACGTAATCAGCAAAGCTGAGTACTACATACTAAATCAATAATAATCCTAACATGATTCTATTAAACGAACAATCCTAACATGGTACTAAATAAAACATAAGCAAGGATAATCAAGATATATTGACTTGAAGACTATATTTGACTGAACTAGACCTTTGTATCATTAACATTATTTTAATTGAAATAGTCAATGGACTGAGTTGTCTACTAGAAACTTCTTCTTCTTCACTAAGGAAGACGAGGTACGGGCGCGACTCCGTAAACCCCAATGACCTGCGATATCGAGGGACTTTTTAAATAAAATAGAACCGGTGATCAATCCGGCCCCAGAAAAAGCCATAGGCTACCCATGACCCCAACTCCTGATTGTCCGTCACTTTAGACGTGCACGGTCTAAAGCTATTGCTACTCATTTTCAATTTACATGACTTAACTTTTAATACTTGGTTATGACTCATCAAACATAAATATTATATTCAACAAGTAAACACAACTTCTTTTATCTTTGAATTAAACCAGTGATTCAAGATCTAAACCAATATTAAATAATATAAAGTTCCACAAAACCAACATGCTTGCATCAATATTCCATGCTAACATGATTCAATTCTTATAAATAAAGTTTTATGCTCAACGCATTAATTCAACGACATTGAACATGAAATTCCAACATAAACAAGTTCATAAATATATTCATCATATTCTCAATACAACACACATCCAAGCACACGGTATGTACGTACCTTGTGTAAACAAACTGATAGGCCACTTTAACGAATTCAAAAGTCACCCACAAAGAATTCTCCGCCTAAAATAATCAAGAAACGTACCCAAATCAATTCCTAATCATTGGCAACCATAACAAAGCATTCTAAATGCATCCTAAACATATTTAGAACATTCCCCAATATCAAAACTTAAACCTTTGATTTCCTAGCATCATAATTATTGAATTAGTGATTGAAATTCGTTGAAAACTCTTTGCAAACATCGTACTTTAAATTTTCAGCAATATAACTAATTTCAAACTACTCCAAAACATAATTAACATTCTTAGAATCATAAAAATAATAGCTTTAATAATATATAATCGTTCTATTATGATTTAAAGCCATTAAAACCTCAAAAGTCACACTTTACTACTTAAAGACACTAATTTAACCAATATAATATAATCTGAAAATTAGTAACTTTATTATATAATTCGTATAATCTGAAATATATAATTTAAATCATAAAAACTATAACTTTAATTCAAGAAAACATAATTCGAATTAATAAAACATGATTAAACCCTAACTTATATTTTAATCGACCAAAACTGAAAATAATTAGTTTATAATATCAACACCAAATCTGAAAATCATATTCAAACCATAAAGATTATAAATTTAATTCAAGAACATAATTAGAATTAATCAACATAATTAAAACATTTAATTAGCTTAGGGTTTAAGAAAAATCAACCAAATCAGGAGGGAGAGAGAAGGATTGGCCGGCGGACCACAGCGGCAGGCGGTGGCTTGCGGTGGTGAGTAGGCGTGGCTGGCGCAAGCAATGGCTGTTCGAATACAAGGGCCACGGTAGGAGGAGAGTAAGAAACCAATCAGGAAGGAAAAAAACGGAAAAGAGAAGGGAGGAGGAACGAAAACTACCGTGCAAGGTGGCGGTGGTCGAGGTTGCAGCGACGGTGGCTGAGGAAAGGGGGCGGGGACTCGCGGTGGCTGCCGGTTCGAACACAACAGAGAACAAGGGGCGTGAGAACAAATCCAAGAGATAAAAAAACAAGGAACGAAGGAGGAGGAAAGGACGAAGGAGAAGGGGGAGCACGGCTTATCGGCGGCGACGGTGATGGTCCGGTGGCTGGGTAGCGGTGAGGACACGACGTGAATGGAAGCAGAGTTTTGAGGGTTTGAGTTCACGTGAAATAGAATAAGGAAGTTTTGGTGTTTTTTGTTTTACGTGAATTAGAGTAAGGGGAGGGTTTGAGTTTTGGGTTTTATTGTTTGGGTTTTCCCAAGTGGACTAGAATTATGATTTAGCTTTTATGATTCGAATCCAAAACTGAATAGGATCGTTTTCTAAATTCAATCGATTTTCGTAATTAAAATTCTTTTCAACTTAAAATTCTGAAATTATTTTTGATTTCGTAAATCATTGAAAATATTAAAAATGTAATAAATAAATATACGTTAATTATTTATTTATTTCTAAAATTCATAAATTCTTATTTAAATATATTTTATATACGTTAAAATATATAAATAAAATGTATAAAATTACGGGGGATTACATAGTGAGGCGAGAAGAGGGCATTACGCTGTTTGGGTGTTTAATAATGTGCAGGCCTAAAGCTCCAAGTTCGAGAAAGTGAAATTACGCACAAGGCCAAGCACGCTGCAAACCGCCCGATCCGTATCGGGCGAGGTGCGCCCGATCGGGCGCGCACGGATGAGTTTCTTGTAGTTTATTTCCGCCCGATCGGGCGCAGCATGCCCGATCGGGCGGTCTGGCGAGTGGAATGCCCGATCGGGCGAAATTATTTTGCCCGATCGGGCGGTCTGACGAGTGGAACGCCCGAGTCGGGCGAAATTATTTTGCCCGATCGGGCGGTTGATGAAATTTTCGAGGAAAAGTCAAGGATGATTCTGGGCAGGAAAAAGTCAAGAAAATGAGCATTCGCAAATCGCCCGATCCGTATCGGGCGAGGTGCGCCCGATCGGGCGCGCACGGATGAAAAGAAAAGGATCGCACCCCGCCCGATCGGGCGACGCGATTTCAGCAATAAACCACGATTCCACCCTTTCTTTCTTCACTTCCTCTTCATCTTCAACCTAACTTTCTCTCACTTCCTCCATTAAACCCCAACTTCCGAAAACTTCAAACCACCATATCTCCCTCAAATCTCCACCAAATTCAACAATTCTTTCATCAAAATCATCCTCTCATCATCCTCTACAACCTACACCTAACCGATTTGAGTTTTCTCTCATCCCCACAAAATCCCCAAATTCACCCAAAAAGCTCAAAAACTCAAAAATTCAGATTTTTCATCAATGGCAAATAGACCACAAAGAAAATGCACGAGGGTACCAAGAAATCAACATGAGGCTTCCACGAGCCGAGCTCGGGAACCGACACCACCACCTCCACCACCGCAATTCGAGCCCGACACGGATTTTCCGGATGTCATCTTTATTACGGAGGAGCAACGAGCACAATTCATGCACCTCAAATTGAGGGAGGTAATCCCTACTCGCTTTATATGTCAAAAATCCTTGCATGAAATGGGAATTGAGCGTGATGTAAAACGTGTTTTTGTTGGTGTTGGTATGAGTAACATGTATAGTATGCTCCGTCTCACATTTAGACGGTTGACTCTAGAATTCTTGAGTAGTTTTAATGTGCGTAGGGATGGTTATCGAACCGTGTCATCGGTTCAATTTCGTGTGATGAACCGAACCTACACCATGAGCTTATCTGATTTTGGTAGGATTTTTGGATTGTCTACCACATATAGTAGGAAACCTAAGGACACCCATAACAACTGCACCATGTGGGGAAAGCTTACGGGCAATGATAATTCCGGGAGTATGCAACATTTACATGCTTCCAAGATACAACACCCGGTACCCATTGTCTTTTACAGGTTCCTAGGATTTACAATCTTTGGTAGGGATGAGACCCAGAACATTAGGAGTACGGAGCTAGAAATCCTAGGTGGCTACGTTTCAGAAGGAGATGAGAGCTACAAAATGAACCTTGCACATCATATGGCCTCTCAATTTTACTCCATAGCCACTTCCACACATACTACCAAAATTACTATTGGTGGGTTGATCACCCACATAGCCATGGCCACGGCCAACTTTACTGAGGCTAACCAGATTCCAGTTCTGGGTAGCAACTTGCTTGATTTGGCTTATTTTGCTGGACTCCGTAGGCTACAGGGGGAGCATGGGTTATTTAGGCCGGGAGCCATGTACTGGATGTTCGAGGGAAACAAGCTTTTCACCTTGCCTGACCCTCAGGGCCGCACTAGTTTCAGACCCGGTCAGGCTCATTATCTATTTGTTGGATTTGAGCAAGAGCCTCAGCCTGACCCCCAGCCTCAGCCTGACCCTCAGCCAGAGCCCCATCAGTACCAGCCAGAGCCTCGCACCTACTTCAGGAGGGGGCGTCGAGACACGGGGAGGCCCCAGAGTGGCCCGGTAGTACATGAGGAGCAGGGGTCCATTGATGAGAGGTTGAGCAGACTTGAGCTCGGGTTCCGGGAGTTCGCAGCTGATCACCAGAGGACCATGTTCCCATTTTATGATCAGTATGCCAGGCAGGGCTATATTGCCCCAGATTACGAGCACCCTACCTGGTATACCTATCCCGCGGAGGGATATGGAGCTCCGGGTTCTATGGGCACCTTCACACCCACCCAGTACGGAGGGTGGGGAGTGGGTCCTAGTGGGCATGGTGGCCGAGATGATGGTGATGATGATGATGATGGCGGCAATGGCCGTCAATGATGGAGATGAGATCGAGTTGGTTCGATACCCTTGAGCCAATGAGGACATTGTCTGATTTGGTTTGGGGAGGGTTTCACATTACTTGTACATTGTAGGTATGTTTTTCTTTTCTTTTCGCATTTCTTTATTTTGGTGTGTTTAATGCTTTCTAGATTAATTTATTGCTTTGAAAAAAAAAATACAAAAATACGTTCCGATGAATGCAAAATCATGCTTCCCTGTGCCCCTTTGATTGAAAATTATTTTGATTCTTGGTATTTGATGATGGGCAATGTAGATGTGTTAGCCATGATTTGATGTTCGATTGTTTTGATGCCTAAACATGAGTCAACTCCGACTAACTACTTGTGGACTTGGTGCTTGACTAGTTGACTTGGTTAGGATGTGTGATAGCTTCCTGGTGTGCCATTGATTTTGAGTATTGGTTTGCAACTATTAGTAATGTTTTATGACTCATATACATGCACATTGTGGAGGACGAAGGCATTTTTCTATTTAGGTAGCCTTCAGATGAAATTAGATACGGTTGTTCCCTCTTTTTCTACCCATGTTGTGCTTGTGCCATTTATTCGGTGACTAACCACATTACAAGCCCGTAAATTCCCCATTGGTTACTAGTCCCAAGCCTAGCTTGGGAGAGCTAATAGTAGTGAGGTGAAGGAGTTGTAGTGTGGTACATTTTGAGCATATTGAGTATTGAAAAGGGAAGTTCTTCTTATCATGATTGTTGTTGAAAAAAATGAAATGAAAAATGAATGAGATGAGGAGAATAAAAAAAAAATTATGTGAAGGTTCCAAAAGAAAAAAAAAAATGAGATTGAGCAAGAAAAAAAAAAGGAAGGAAAAATCGTTATTCTCAAGAAAATTCAAAGCATTGTTTCACTCAAGTATTGTAATTTCTTATCTTTATGAGTGATTGATTTTAATTGTGAAAGAAAGGCAAGAAAGTATAGTGTGGTTTGTTTGTTGTTTCATCATGTATTGAGTGGGAGAGTTGTGGTCATCATTTGTGGTTGATCATGGTTTTGCTAGGATTTATGCTCCCCAAAGCCAAGGCTTTAAGCTCACATTTTACCCAAATTTACCGCACCCCTGCCTAAGCCTATCATTACAAGCTTTGAAGACCTTCCGACCTTTGTGCATAGAGTCATATTAATGTGAAAGTAGTTGTTTATCAATGCAAGTTATGACATGACATATTCCGAGTCGACTACTAGGTTGAGTGCATGTTTTTCTAGACACACGAGTGTTGTGAGTTTGGGAGGGCATTGTACACATATATGTTGGGAGGGGAGCGAACGGGTACATTTTTTATCCGCCACATAAATGAGTGACGAGTGTGTGAGCACTAGTCTTGAATTCCATTGTACACTTGTGGTTCGCTTTGTGTGACGATTGTTGAGGTGGATTGGCGGTTGAATGAATTTGATTGGTTAACATTGATGCATGCTTGTTGGATTTTGCCTCGAATTATGTTTTTCATTTTGAGTTATGTCGGGGGTGAAGTTGGTTTTGTGTTCATCGATGATTTCCTTGCTTAGGGACAAGCAAGGATCTAGCTTGGGGAGGTTTGATATGCATGTTTTATATAGTATTTTTACCCCCGTCCCTTAGTACTTTTATGTGTCAAACGTGCTCTTAGGAGCCGTTTCTAGTACTAATGTGTGTTATTGAGTGTGCCTTGAGTTTCAGGTTTGATTATGAGAAATTGGTCGTTTTAGACCCGTTTCATTGTTGATCTAGGCCACTATATGAGTCCGAGAAGTTCGGGACCTCCATCGTCGACTTTCGGGAGCCTTGGATGCTTATGGTTGAGCCCCGGGAGTTAGACTCGGTGATATGGGCGAGCTACATTGAAGATTGCAAATCGCCCTGGAAGCTGTGGGCGAAATGCAACCATCGGGCGGAATTATAAGCAATATGGAAGCATCAACGCGCGCCCGATCGGGCGCAGCTCGCCCGATCCGGATCGGGCGGTCAATCTGGAGGCTGTATGGAGAGTTCACAAACCGCCCGATCGGGCGGATTTTGGCCCGATCGGGCCGACTATCGAGTGGATCGCCCGATCGGGCGAAGCGACGCCCGATCGGGCGGCGCCAACCCCCAGCACTTATGCGCGAGTTTTCTTTCCGTTTTTTGGGCTTTATTTTGGGCAAACTATATAAGCAAGCCTTAATTGTTTTTATAGTACACTTTATTTTCTAGTATTGAAGCTTAGTATTATTTCCTTAGCCTAATTTTCTCTCTAGTTTATGCAAAAACACTTAGTTTAATTCTCAAATAAAAATTCAAGCTTTCAATTCCCTTGTTCTTCAAATAGGTATTAATTCTTATTTCAATTCATTGTCTTGCTTTAATAATGCTTTCAATTATGATTATTGCTTTGTTTATTGTCAACATGCTTGAGTAGTTTAATTTCTAGGGTTGGGGATCCATGAATAATATGAAGGGATGATTGAATGATTATGATTGTTGGCATTGTAATTGATTCATATTGATTGGTTTATTTCACTATACAATTAGATTTGCGCAGGTTTAATTGTGGTAGTTATGCAATATCAAATTAAGATTCGAGAGATGCAATTTGATGTTTAGGCTTGTGTCAATAGGTAGAATTAGAGTTAATACGTAGCGGGAGCCCGTTAATTCTAAGTCTATGATTAGTATCGACTTGAGAGAGCATGCTAATCTAATTAATTACTTTGTTGATTATCGTGATTGTTCAATGTCCTGGATTATTATTTGTTGGCAAACCTATACCCTAGATTCCTTAATATATTGATTCATTCTTGTTTAATATTCGTTCGTAGTCTTAGTATACAAACCATCAACCAACTTTGTTCACAATAGTCTAGATTAATTAATTGATAGTAGAAAGAACGCCTGTTTCCCTGTGGATTCGATCCTGACTTCCCTTGCTACCTAGCTAGTGGACCTTAGGTTATTTTTGATTAGGTAATACGACTTTAGCCTGTCAGCCACATAGTCAATTAGCATAATTTAGGATACATACATATGATGCGTGCCTTCCCTAGCTGCTCCCGAACCGAACAAGAACATGTTTAGGACTCCAAATGTCGCCCCTCCGTAGATAGTCCACAGCATGTTCGGATCCGCCTTAGATTCAATTAACTAGAATATTATCTAAGGTATTATGTTTATTCGAAAGCTTAGTTATTAGTTTTAGGCAAATTATTAAATCCGTTCTTAGACTTAACTATATGAATACTTATTGATTGTGGTGTATAAATTGTGATTATGAATCACCTATTTATAGGGAGGAAATATTGGACTTAGATTTCCACTAGGATTCAATTAACTAATTCTATCAGAATTCTAGTTAAATTAATCCATTAGAATTTAATGTTTAATCAAACACAAAAACATTTAATTCTTGTGGAATTAGGAAAACGATAAATCGAGCAATCCTAAACGACCAAGGATTTAGTCGTACGTAGCATTGCACACACACACACACACACGCAGCCCATATGGGCGTTGTGCGCAGCTCGGCACAAGGTAGGCGCTGGCAACACGAGGCCCATCTTTGGGCGCTGCTGTTGGGCCAAGCCTTGCGTGCTTGCGGCTGGGCCTGCCTAGCTCGCTGCTTGCTGTGCGCGCGGGCTTCGCTAGGCGCGGGCCTGGCTTCGTGCTGGGCCTTTCGTCTAGCAAGCTCGTCCGATGATCGTTTCGTACGTCGCGCTTCCGATTCGTTTTCCGATTCCGAAATTCATTTCCGATTCGAACAATATTTAATATTTCCGATTCCGGAATTTATTTCTGATTCGAACAAATATTTAATATTTCCAATTTCGGAATTTATTTGCTATTCCGACAATATTTCCGATTCCGGCAATATATCAATTCCCAATAATATTTTCCGATACGTACCATGTTTCCGTTTCCGGCAACATCTACGACTTGGATAATATTTGTATTTCCGTTATGATCCATATTTCCGTTTCCGGCAATATCATCATTTCCGGAGTATTCATATTTTGCCTTTTGACGATTTCAGCTCCGACTGGAACCGAGATCCTTCGATTCCGAATATTCATAATTAGAGTATTTAATTCACTTAAATATTTGATCCCTTCACGTACTATTTGTGTGACCCTACGGGCTAGTCAAGAGTAAGCTGTGGATTAATATTATTAAATCCACTCGAACTGAAGCGGCCTCTAGCTAGGCATTCGGCTCACTTGATCTCACTGAATTATTAACTTGCATAATTAATTAATAATGAACCGCATTTATTAGACTTAGCATTGAATGCATACTTGGACCAAGGGCATTATTTCCTTCAGTCTCCCACTTGTCCTTAGTGACAAGTGTGCATTGCCTAATTCCTTTGTCGCTTGATATGCTTTCTCATGAACATAAGGTAAGAGTAGTCATCTTTATTATATCCAGAGGTATTTCTCGGTTGGTTTCAGAGTTCAACTTATCAAATAAACAGATAATCATAGCCTATGATTCATCTGAGCACGGCCATGCATTTTACAGTTTCTAGCTCTCCGAGTGGCCTTGTACAACTTTCAGCATCTCATCCCAATTTATGGGAGGACAATCCCAATCTTGTGATCTTGTGGTTAGACTTCGTTTGATAGGTGATTACCTGAGCGTTGCCGTTATGGTCTCCTTTTACGGTGCGACGGTTGACAACGTCAAAGTAACCAGTTCTCAAACAAGTAATCTCGAATCACTCAGGTATTTAGGATTAGGGTCTAATAATGTAATGAAATTTACTTATGACAGATTTTCATCTCTTACAGTAAAGTTTCATAGGTCTGTCCGATACTAGTCTTCTCAAAGTAAGTATATATACAAATGATTGCGACATTTCCATGTCCACATAGTTCAAGAAATCGAACTACTAGTCATCTTGCATTATAGTCGTCTAGCGTTTTCTATGCGTCCACCTTCATAGAAAATTTCCGACCAGGGACCATTTTTAACCTTTGATATTCAAGTTCACTTGATAGACATTTCTTAGTCACAGGACTGGTCCTGACAGTCTATCTTGAATATATCGTCAAATTGAAGGGACTCATCATTTAATAAACCACAAATCAAATGGAAAATGAATTTCTATTCATTTACATGAATGGTTAACCAAAATGTTTTACAAAGTATTAAACTCTAAAACTTTAAAACATTAATTAAGGACATCAAAGCCATTCTCCAACATGCTTGATTCCCATAGCTGTAGTATGCGAGTTGTGCTTCGCTTGCGGCAGAGGTTTAGTTAATGGATCTGAGATGTTGTCTTCTTTTCTTTCAACGAACTCTCGTAGAAGGTGAAATCTACGAAGTAAATGCTTGACTCTCTAGTGGTGTCTAGGCTCCTTTGCTTGTGCAATAGCTCCGTTATTGTCAAAATATAGAGCTATTGGTCCTTTAATGGAGGGGACTACACCAAGTTCTCCTATGAAATTCCTTAGCCAAATAACTTCTTTTGCTGCTTCATGTGCAGCAATGTACTCCGCTTCAGTTGTAGAATCCGCAATGGTGCTCTGTTTAGCACTTTTCCAACTTACTGCACCTCTGTTGAGGCAGAAGACAAACCCAGAATGTGATCTGAAATCATCCTTGTCGGTTTGGAAACTTGTGTTCGTATAGCCTTTAACAATTAATTCATCATCTCCACCATAGACCAGGAAATCATCTTTGTGCCTTTTCAGGTACTTCAGAATATTCTTGGCAGCAGTCCAATGTGCCTCTCCTGGGTCTGACTGGTATCTGCTCGTAGCACTGAGTGCGTACGCAACATCCGTGCGTGTACATATCATAGCATACACTATTGAACCAATCAATGATGCATATGGAATCCCACTCATTCGTCTACGCTCATCCAGTATTTTTGGGCACTGAGTCTTTCTTAGAGTCATTCCATGACACATGGGTAGGTAGCCTCGCTTGCAGTCTGCCATATTGAACCTTTCAAGCACCTTATTGATATAAGTGCTTTGACTAAGTCTAATCATCTTTTTAGATCTATCTCTGTAAATCTTGATGCCCAGTATGTACTGTGCTTCTCCTAGATCCTTCATCGAAAAACATTTCCCAAGCCAAATCTTGACAGAGTTCAACATAGGAATGTCATTTCCGATAAGTAATATGTCGCCGACATATAATACTAGAAAAGCAATTTTTCTCCCACTGACCTTCTTGTATACACAAGATTCGTCTGCGTTCTTGACGAAGCCAAAGTCACTGACTGCTTCATCAAAATGTATATTCCAGCTCCTTGATGCTTGCTTCAATCCATAAATGGATTTCTTAAGCTTGCATACCTTTTTAGCATTATTTGGATCCTCAAAAACCTCAGGCTGTGTCAAAAACACAGTTTCTGTTAAAATGCCATTTAAGAAAGCGGTTTTGACATCCATCTGCCATATTTCGTAATCGTAATATGCAGCGATTGCTAACATTATCCGAATAGACTTTAGCATTGCAACTGGTGAAAAGGCTTCATCGTAATCCACACCGTGGACTTGCCTGTAACCTTTTGCAACCAATCTAGCTTTGAAAACTTCTAGATTTCCATCCTTGTCCTTTTTCAGTTTGAAAACCCATTTGCTTCCTATGGCTTGGTAGCCATCTGGCAAATCGACCAAATCCCAAAATTGGTTTTCAGACATGGAGTCTAATTCAGATTGCATGGCTTCTTGCCATTGCTTGGAGCTAGGGCTCGTCATAGCTTGTTTGTAAGTCGCAGGTT
Source organism: Spinacia oleracea (assembly GCF_020520425.1). Taxonomy (NCBI): domain Eukaryota; kingdom Viridiplantae; phylum Streptophyta; class Magnoliopsida; order Caryophyllales; family Amaranthaceae; genus Spinacia; species Spinacia oleracea. The sequence goes on along the minus strand of NC_079488.1, from coordinate 59,884,365 downwards.
CATCGCTTTCTAGCAATAGAACTTCATGGCTCTCGTTCGTCAAAATACCTAAGTACCTTTCCGGTTGAGACCTATACCTCTGCGATCTACGCGGGGTTACATTTTTAGTTGGTTCTTCATTCTCACCAGATACTTCTAAAGATCTCTAAGGTTGAACCTGAATGTCATCTTGAGCATTCTCTAGAATTTGTTGTTAGACTCGAATTTCTTCGAGGTCTACTTTTCTCCCACTTGTCATTTTGAAAATGTGATCTCTTTCCAAAAAGATACCATCTCGAGCAACAAACACCTTGTTCTCAGATGTATTGTAGAAGTAATACCCCTTTGTTTCCTTTGGATTGCCCACAAGGATACATTTGTCAGATTTTGGTTGAAGTTTGTCATAAATTAATCGTTTGACGTATACTTCACAACCCCAAATCTTAAGAAAAGACACATTTGGAGGCTTTCCCAACCATAACTCATAGGGAGTCTTTTCGGCAGCTTTAGAAGGAGATCTATTTAGTGTGAGTGCGGCTGTGTTTAGTGCATGTCCCCAAAATTCTATTGGAAGTTCGGCCTGACCCATTGATCTAACCATGTCTAGCAAGGTTTTGTTCCTCCGTTCTGACACACCGTTCCATTGAGGTGTTCCGGGAGGAGTCAATTCTGATTGAATTCCACATTCTTTCAGATGGTCGTCAAATTCATAGCTCAGATATTCACCGCCTCTATCAGACCGCAGTGCCTTAATCTTCTTGCCTAACTGATTCTCTACTTCACTCTAAAATTCCTTGAATTTGTCAAAGGATTCAGACTTATGCTTCATTAGGTAGAGATAACCATATCTACTGAAGTCATCGGTGAAAGTGATAAAGTAGCTGAAACCACCTCTAGCATTTGTACTCATTGGTCCACATACATCTGTATGGATTAAACCCAATAGTTCAGTTGCTCTTTCTCCAACTTTAGAGAAAGGTTGCTTTGTCATTTTGCCAAGTAAGCATGATTCGCACTTACCATAATCCTCGAAGTCAAATGGTTCTAGAATTCCTTCCTTTTGAAGTCTTTCTATGCGCTTCATGTTAAAATGGCCTAATCGACAATGCCACAGATAGGTGAGATCTGAATCATTATTTTTTGCCTTTTTGGTATTTATGTTATAAACTTGTTTGTCGTGATCTAGTAAATAAAGTACATTGACTAATCTAGCAGATCCATAAAACATCTCCTTAAATAAAACGAGCAACTATTGTCTTTTATTAAAAGGGAAAATCCCTTAGCATCTAAGCAAGAAACAAAAATGATGTTTTTAGTAAGACTTGGAACATGGAAACATTATTCCAGTTCCAAAACTAGCCCAGAGGGGAACGACAAAATTGTCGGGGTGTTACATCTTCTCAAAGGCTTCTTGGTTGGAGGCTAACCTAGATAAGAGTAACATTTACACCAGTGGTGTCTCACTGGACATTCAGAAGGAGATTTTTCTTAATTTGAATATATGCCTGCTGGTGATTTCCCCTTTAGGTACTTGGGAGTTCCTCTCTCTACAAAAAAATTGTCTTACATTCAGTGTAAGCCCTTGATTGATAGAGTGCTTGCTAGAGAAAAGAGCTGGACAAATAGGAATCTTTCTTATGCAGGCAAATTACAGTTGGTGAGAACTGTCATGTTAAGCCTTCAATCATTCTGGTGCCAGATGTTTGTCATTCCAGAAAAAGCTATCAAGGGAATTCAAAGCTATTGTAGGCTTTTTCTCTGGAAAGGTGATACTACTGCTTCCAAGAAAGCTTTGGTCTCTTGGAATAGCATTTGCCTACCTAGGTCAGCTGGGGGTTGGAACATAAAAGATATGGTTCTTTGGAACAAAGCTGCTATCTGCAAATTGTTGTGGGCTATTGCTCATAAGAAGGACAAGCTTTGGGTAAGGTGGGTAAACAGTTACTATGTGAAAGGTAGATCTCTGGTGGATTTGCATTATCCTGCCACCATGTCTTGGTTTTTGAGAAAGATTTTAGAGTGTATGGAACTGATTGAGCAAGTAGGAGGTTGGTCTGCAGTGATGAAACATGGGGTGTTCTCTATCAAACTGATGTACCAAAAGCTCAGTGGTGATCATCCCAAAGTCCCCTGGAGAAGACTAGTTTGCAACAATCAGGCTACTCCTAAAAGCTTGTGTATTATCTGGATTGCTATCTGGAGAAGGCTTCCTACCTTGGATAGGTTGCTGCAGTGGAGCATAGTTACTACTAATATGTGTCCTATATGTCAAAGTGGTGCCGAGTCAGCTGAACAAATGTTCTTTGTCTGTCAGGTATCATCTCAGGTGTGGCAGAAGGTGTTGAATCTTTTGCAGTTTACAAGGAGACATGTAGTCTTCACTGGTGAACTGAAGTGGGTGCTCAAAAGTTGCAAAAGGGGAGGCAATAGGCACAACTTGTTGAGAATGTTCTTTGCTGAGAGTGTATATTCTCTGTGGTTAAACAGAAATGATCAAGTGTATAATAAGCATTGTAAAACCCCTACTAAACTGTTTAGAGAAATTCAGTTTAGGGTGGCAAGTAGGCTGTCTGAAAAGCTATGTTCTTATTTGTTAGAAATGAGTATGTAGTTGAGTTGTGATCTCCCGATCTGTAGGTCTGGTTGACTTAGTCGCTTTGTGCTTGTAAGGGGTTGTTGCCTACACTTTCTCTCCTTTTGGTAATAAAATCTTTAATTGTCAAAAAAAGAAGTCCAAAAAATAGGGCCTAAATAGTTTATTTAATACAGAATATCTTTTTATTTTAAAATAAGACTCTTGACTGGCGTATTTACTTTTAGAAAGTATGATAATGAATTTCAATAATAATGGTGTTAATTTCCTTTTCATTATAGAGTATTTAAATTCTACCCATTCCATTTTATTCTTTACGTGCTATGTTTTGAGTGTTATCCTTTATTCTTTACATTTGCAATATTTACTTTTACATCACAGATTTTTGGATAGATTTATATATGCATCATTCAATTTACCCCTACTTTTCCACAAGTATATACCCGTTATTATTTTTATATCGTACAATCAGTGCTATATTTTTGTCCATGCACTTGTTCTTGGTGATTTTTTTTTTTATTTTGACATAAGCTTAATTTGCATAAATAAATAAAGTTTACACACTAAGATCTTTATAGACCATTACATAACCTACTAAACAAATAACATACAAATTGATGAAAAACTTAAGGGTAGTCGGCCTCTCTCGTTGTTCATGGTGATCATGGAAGCAAAAAATCAATATTGTGACAAGAAGAATCAATATGGTGGAAGAGGATACTCGAGTGAAACTTGTAAGTTGTTTCAGATATGTAAAAATTTAATCTAACTTCAACTTTCAAAAGGTTTATTTTTGTAATCTTATTGAATTCGATCCGAATTGTAGGGTATGGTACGCCTACTAAAACCGAGGTATAATTCCATTCACTCAGAACAGCTCTTAGCAATATGTTATCCATAACCGGAAAGTGCACGAAAATTTGGCATTGATATCCATAACATTTGATGTACACCTTGTTATACAACAGTAGTACATACAAAGCATGAAAAGAATACCCTCTCTGTATTATGTATACCAAACCAAAGAATGGGAGGAAGATCTTCACCACTTCTCTCCCATTTTACATTGATTAAACACAAGCTTGAATTCCTCCCGTACAATCCTATCAAAGAATTAAAAAATCGACAACTCAAGGAAAACCCTAAATCTACTTGCTCATAGAAATATAATTTACATCTGCGGCAATGGATATTGCACTACTACATTTAAGAAGAGGAAAAAAGAGATCCAACCTCTAAGTATGAATGACAAATATACACTGGGTTAGTTTGAGCTCAACAGGTGAAACCGTTTATATACGTGTCATCTCAGACTCATTCCTGTAGAAACTGAAAATCTGGATTCTCAAGTAATTGAGGTGGTGACTTTACACCGGTAAAATCTCTCTCTTCTGGTGAAGGAGAGATGTCATCAACGGGAAGGGGTATGCTGCAGTTATTAAACATAACATATTATTATTACAAGTGTAGGACCAGCTATAATCAAGTAAGAAGAGGGATTTCTGTTTATTCTGTTTTTATTTCTTTGTACCTGGAATTATCATGTAATGACAAGGTATTGTTGGATTTTTCACTGTCCATTTCACCCTCATTTTCTTCAGACATCAACGCCTTCATACTTAAAATGACCTGTAAAATATCAACGGAATCATGTCTTACACTTGTGAAGGGACACAAGCAAAAATAAAATATCGTAGTTGTAACATCTGATGTACTTACATCTGGAGAAACACTAGTAGTGTTATAATCGTCATCCCAGTACGTTGTACATATTTTATAAAGCTGCTTAATACTCAATAGCTGAAATTACAGTATAGTTAGTAAAATTTGAATACAGGTCCAGATAATCATCAAATATTCAATCATGTCAAAGGACGTAAAAAATAAATAATACCCCATAATTAGTTTTTAGTAAAAAGAAGCGAAAATGAAGAAAAGAAAATGTTTATGGTCATATTAACTTCATTTCATCCATTTGTCTGATATTAATTGTTTGTAATCTTGTAAGCCATTCATGAACTTTAGAGTTGGAGTATTGATAGAAAATCTTCTCTTTACGAGAAATCTCCAGAGGTGGTAGATTTCATTTGTCAGACTTGATTCTTTATATGATAACTGAAATAATTGGATAGAGGCAAAATTCTATTGACGAAGGATTCCCAAATCAAATTTAAATGTCTTTTCTGCGCGACCTAATCAGAACTTCAGAAGTAAGTTGTCAGAGGTGTTTACTGTCTGTTAAAAACTGAAATTTACACAACTCTATGGGAGCTGAATACTAAGTTCCAGTTCCATTGCAAACCCGAGACACATAAATAAGTTTGCATTCCACTAAAACCAATTCCTTCATGGAAAATTGCTGAATCTTAAATATTTGATGAATAAAGGGGGTTTTATTAGTTAAAATTATGATGGGCATGGGGTTTCCATTTCCATAAGAAACACACCTACAGAGAAGAGAAAAGAAACTTACAGGGCAGAGATCACTTGTAAGGTCTTCAAAGGTGATCCTCCACTTCTGATTTATTACCTATTGATTCATAAAAATAAAAAATTCAGAAGGCCATTAATTACTGATTTACTTGCATCATTGAAAATTGCAAGACCTCCCTTCAATGATTTAATCAACAAGCATCTGATATTAAGCATCCAAATCACCATACATGGGGCTGTATAACATTGCAACAAGACCAACCGTACGAAAATTTTGAGAGGCCATGCAATGAGAAACAGATGCTCTATGACATACTTCATTTAACAAGAAGAGCTTGATAGGATAACATGTCAATACTTATCAAAATGAATAATAAAGGACAACATATTAATAGGCCTTATAGAAGCTCGTAAAATGAAAATCCGTTGCAACAAAAAATACTGACAGGTAAAAAGATTTGAAGATTGTAATATGAACAGCTTTAGTTTTGTACATTCCTAGAGCACGATAGACGAAGACTGTTTTCCAAGTTCTTTCTAACAAGATGGACAATTATTTGCTGCATGTTCTTAGTTATTGCACTTCGGGGAAGTAGCTCTGGTACAATTCCAGCTGCACGATGGTATGTCACAATTGCATGCAGCTCTAGTACATTGGTCTTCTCATAAGAAACAACTTGACTGAAAGAGGTGGGTTATCTAGCCCTCTGGCCTTCCAAAGATATCATAGAACCAAAAACAAAATATACAAAATACCTACACTTCTACCAAAAGTTACCTGATTCGTGGTTCGATTCGGTATAGGTACGAGTTCGGGTTCGTTTCAGTATGGGTACGAGTTCGGGTTCACGATTCGCGCGTTGGCTGGTTTTAGGTTCGCAAGAGGGGTTTGAAACTTCTTTTTTTTCTTTTTTTTTTTCCAGATTTTTAAGAAAACACTGTTACAGATTTTATTTTAATACTCATACAGTCATACTCAGATAACATGTATTTCCTTCCCAAATAAAAGCCCCAACATATTTTTTCTTCTCTCGCCTTCCCTATCCTTCGATAGCTAAAACTAGGGTTTTAGATTCGGCATGACAATACCAACGATTTGGTTCGCGAACCACAGCGAATTGGGTCACTGGAGAACCCGATTGGGTGGGCAAACCAGATTCGCGGGTACAGGCAAATTCTACCTATCCCCTTAAGTTTTGTAGTAAAAGTCTAATGTAAGACACAAATAACGCCCATCCTATTCCTTTTGGTAAATGCCCTAAAATATGGATATTCACTACCATTTCCTTCAAAGAGGATCCCTCAATAGGGGTCGAGCGTTGCAACCTTACCCCTACAGAGAGGCTATTTCCAATGGACCCATAAGCGATGTAACGGGACGGCCATCTATTTCATCGAAAGGAAGTGTTTTGATTTTAGTCCAGTGTATCCCAAAGACGAAAGAACAAATGAATCTTTGGCTCCATCAGAAATGCACATAAAATACGGATGCTCACTATTGAAATTTATTGTGATGCAACCTTATTGGAAACTCACTCACTTTACTTTAGTAATACAAAATGGAAGTTGAGGTCAATATAAAACCTAATTAATGGCTATAATATCAATAAAGCTTTAGTTTTGACGAAGAATCTATTATATTGAAATAAATTTTAACGATGCCTTATTGAGAGAAATCCCCTTCAGCGGTGACTTAACAAAAGCTGAGGTCCGTAAATGTAACACCTAACTCAAGGCTATAATATAAATAAAACTTGAATTTTGAGGAAGAATCCTTTTAATGGGCATAGAATGTATAATAAAGTTCAAACTAAAATTGCATTCATTATGGAATCCAAATCTGCCAAGAAATTCAGCAATTGACAAAAAATGAGAAGTCTAAAGCTGATGTAAACAGTGTAATATGAGCTAGTTTAGGAGTGTCACATAAGGTTTTACTCAGTATGACTCAAGGTTGAGTTTTGCTCAACAAGGGCAGATAGGATGCAAAAAATAAAAAAGAAGGGAAAAGAAGGGAAAAGGACTTAGACACATAATATTATGATAAAGTCTTATCCGGGAAGATTATTAAATTAAATTTAATTCTATTTATTGGAAACTCATGGGATTTATTTTATTACGATTTTAATACCACGGCAGCAAAAAGTTGGGAGATTCTATGTTTGTTGCATGAGTCATTCGCATTAAGGTATTGTCCACTTAATGCAACATCTTATTTAAGAATTCTGCTGATTAGACATGATGAAACCTCCAACTTACAAGACTGAAAGTCTTGCAAACATTCCTTTCCAGAATAAGTGCTTAACAATTGATTTTCGCAATGTATGTCCAAACTCGTTTCATAATAGGATAAATCTTGCTAAGCATAACATTGAAAGGGAAGTGCTGGACGAAAGTGGTTTAGGTCTCGTGAGTGATGAAAATATATTGTCAATTAAAGGATATTCACAAGTTCAGAATGAAATGACAAGGGAAAACTGCGTAAAAAAACAGCACGGTAGACTTACCAGAAAACCAACAGCTTGCCTTGTGTGAGTAAGTTCATCCCATGATGCTCCTGTAAACTGCAATTGACAAAGTCTAAGCCAGATTTTACTGTTTCAACAAAATGAAATAGGCGGTAGAAGTTGTTTTCTTTGCAAATGATATAATTGGGAGATATATTTTGAAAATGAGTAGAGCATAGACCATAACATTCCAAAGCTTTATATCACGTAACCGTCTATTTATCATTTTCAGAAGCTTTAACACCAAAACTCCGAGAGTAGAATATACGAAGTATTTTTAATATAGAATACTGAAATAAGCATAATTCTGTTTCAAGAAACTCAGCTGGAAAATACATATTTTTAGAAATATTTAACACATGATGAATTTGTACAAGGACATTGATGAATTTTGTGTGAAGTCCTTTTCTTTGTAATTTGCTAAAAGTAAGAAGTAGCAAAGCTACAGCCACCAGCACTAAAAAAAAAAAAACCAGTCTTCGAAAGCATATATCAACAAAAAAATAAATAAATACATCTGATGCGAAAGATGAAGTCATTACAGATACCTCTTCTGTAGCCTCCCCGCACCATGTTTCTAATTTGTCCAACCCAGCCTTCACATATTCTCCATTGCTGAATGTGCAACACTCTCGACACAGGAGTACACTATTGAATTAGAGAGAAAAAAAGTCTAGGTTAGTAACAAGCTCCAAATTCCCAAAAAATGGACATATTTATTTTCACGTTTTCCACTGAGTTCAAGAAGCGCCTTAAATCTCTTGAAAGTCAGATACCCACCCCTAAGGAGGTTCCCTGCCCTAAAATATTTGCAACATATTTTCTTAGCATGCAAGGACAAAAATGATCAAGATCACCATGAGATGTGATTTAGGCCAGCTGTTAGGGAAACAAAATCTTACCTGTTGAAAAGTTGCATGTTGACGTATGAAAAAATCTGTATAAAAATCTTTTGTACAAATACTTTAGGAACCTGACACAAAAAAAGTAATCTGTGAGCGAGAAGGAAGGACTTGCTAAAGCTCAAGAAGCAACCATGAAGTAGTGAACATACATACATGATTCTCCTTCAGTATATTAAGAAATGAATTAAGACAGTCGATGATGTCCTGCCAACGATTAATGCCTTCAGCTATTTCTGTTGTCTTTGGAACCTGTGTGTCATCATAGGTAAAAATAAAAAGAGAAGAATACTAATCAAAGAGTTGTATACTATACGTAAAACAGGAAAATTGAACACCGTGGGCTGTAATCAAACCAGCAAGCTTGCTCAACACCACCAGTAAAAACTCCTTGAAGCTTTAATCCTTTTTTTTCCATAGAGTAACTGATTTTCCACTGTATTGTTTGATTAATAAATAAGATAACTACAAACATAAGGGTGTTTTTTTTTAAACAAGAACTATGAACATAGGTTTTTTATTTTTTATTTATTTATTTTACAAGAACTCTAAAAATAAGGTTATTTATGTATTATTTTATTTGACAATGAATAACTTGTTTATTCTAATTCCACAAAACACACGAATACACACACACATACACATACACACACACACACACACACACACATATTGGGGAAAGGTACTATACCCCCCCAGTCTCACTATGACTATCCTGCGTTTTACTTTGGTATGTGGTATGTCCCTTTGCTTGTGCTATTCGGCTTATAAAGTGATTATACCTTTACTCGATACATATTCAACAAACTAATTTCTCTATCCCTACATTACCAAATTAGTTAAAAGTTCAAACATATTTATCAAATACATATCATAACATTTGTGAAAGTTCTATTAAGACACACATTAGCAAGAATATGAATTACAAGTATTCCCTCCACTACAAATTATCTGTCAACTTAACCAACCTATCTATTTCATATTATCTATCACATTAGAATACCCAAGCAATAAAACTTGTCATTTTACAAAACCAATGAAATATTACTGCAGAAGTCAATTTCAAAAGAAAGACAATGAACTAACATGTCATTATTAATGCTGTCATAACCTTATAGAAAAGGTTAATATGGAGTTAAGGGAGAAATGGATTGTCATAATTAAGATGCATAACAAGTTAATGATGATCTTCAAAATGCAAACAATTCAAAGCAAACTCCAGTAGTCCAGTGAAGTTATTAATTCCATGCTCACACACATAACATATGGCCAAATATGGTCTATCTGAGTGAGTTGCCAAACTCAAATGAACACAGACACGATCAGGATAGTGCTTGCCGAGTTTCCGTTTAACGGACTTTCATAAGAAGACTGATAAGATTACATTGTCATACGTATTATGGTAGTGAAGAAACTAAGGAGGGGTGGATAAGAATGATGGGATAGAAAAATGATGGGATGGAAATGAACAGTATTGAAGTCACTTTTTCACTCACGAGAGACTTCACACATAAAAGTTGATAAGAATATGAAATAAAGCCAAGATCAATGAACCTGAATACACGCAGAAAGTAGAGATGACAGTTCTGCCTTGAAATTATCTCGAATTATCCCAAATATCATTTCAACATAAGCTGTAAGCTGTTGCTTGAAAAGCAAAGCTGGTTGCTTGGCTTCGACAGGACGTACTACATCAATTTGAAGATCTGCTGAAGAAGGAGAAGAGCGAAATCCCTAGAAAGTTTGACAAATTATTGAGAAATTCAATTAATGATCAGGGATTGAAAAAAAAGGTTACAGAGTTAAAATAATAGGAAGACATAATACAATTTATAGGCGTGAATATTAAATCTATTCCAAAAAAATGGTGAAGTAAATGTTACTTGGGCCATCCTCCCGAAAAATGTGGGTGGCTGAGGGGGTTTCCAATCTTTATTTGTCTTGAAACTTCTTTGCAGCAAGAACAACATGGTGGATGTGTTTGACAGCCAATAAGCCATAACACTATTGTTATCTGAATTCTGCACCAATTAACAAGAAGTGCTTGTCAAGTTTCTGGGAAAACAGAACACAGTTCAATACTACTTCAATTAAACACATAGAACTGAATATTAATAATAAAACATGAAGACTCAAATAACTAAATAAAGGGAAATTCCCTATGGTAACCCTATACAATGCACTTTCTCAATGGTAGCATGAAAAAATATTTTATTATCATTGGTAACCCCGCCAATGAGGTATTGGCCTAGTGGTTAAGACCGAGGGCATGTGTACGATAGGTCTTAGGTTTGAATCCCCTCCCACATTTGTAATTTATTATTTCCCTTGTGATTCATTTGCACCCAAAAAATAAAAAATTTGGTAACCCAATTTTTTTTTATTATCGACAAATATCATTAATGAAGGTTTTAATATTAATTTTTTAGTTTACTTAACCATGATTAACTAAAGGATAGTTCGAATTACGCAAACACCCTTAATTAAGCTTACCAACCCAAACTTTAACTAAAGTCAAAATCCAAAATATAATTCTAATCCAGTTCAATTGTGGCCTTGTTATGAGAGTTGCCACTGATGTACTCCGTACTACACTACTACATTTCTGCTTCAAGATGAACACTAATGGATGTTTCTTTACCAATTCCTACACCTTGGTTCACTCTCCTCATGTTACACTCCCCCTCCAATAAACTATTCTCTCTCGTACACCACTTTCATTCTACTAAACTCACCTACCCCTGCAACTTCCGCCATTCATCGCGGCGTTCAGAATTCGCGCTACTTCCACTATAGATCGATTCCGACAATGGCGTCGCTATCGGCAACTCGACAACCTTTAAGATGCTAATAATAGAATCCAATTTGTTACCCTTGCTGTTATTATTGGTCAGATGAGGTCTCCCCATCATCTTTCTGATTTTGGGGGTCAAGTTTGACAATTGAAGCTCCAAATTTGAAATTTCGGGTAAATAATGTTAAAGAAATTGATTGAAGCTTTGTTGGTCTTAGGACATGAAAAGCCTCTTCAATACGACACTTCTGAAGCTGCTACCGCCTACCGGTTATAAGGATAACAAACGTGGAGTTGTTCTCTTCGACTTATTGGACTTGTCATTCTGCATAGAAATTGGTGTTCTTCGTTGTTTTTTAAAATCTAATTCGTGTTCTTCATTGGATTTTTGTTATTATAAGATTAAGTTAGGTCTTTTAATTGGATAGTTCCTACTCGTTTTGTATTTTGACCTACTTTTTTGGGTTTGATTGATGATTCATTGATTAATTTTGTCTGATTGATGATTCTTTGATTAATCTGAAGCTTTTGCATGATTTTTGGGGGAAATTTCCATTGTCATATTTTTATAAAGTAACCATGGTTAACAACTATTTAACTGATTTAACTAAAAGAATCAATAAGTAAAAAAATTAAGAATAAAAGGCTACCAATGATAATAAATATTTTTTCAAGCTACCATTGAGAATGTGCAATAGTATAGGGTTACCATTGAGAATTTTCCATAAATAAAACATAAGTTCCTACATTTTATTGCACCTAATCTTGAAGACACATAGAGTTGTAACTTTAGGCAGAATCAGGTTACTTTGATGGCAATGTTCAATACGAAATTCGAATCTCCAGGGTGAAATAGGTCACCGAGGATACATTACAAATTTTGCTAATTTGGTGCAATTGGTATATAAAGATAGAACTGAATATCAGAGTATATCATAACCAAGTTCTTCAATGTTAATTAGAATATCCTTACAGACATGTGCAACACGACAACACAGCAACAGCATTGTAAGGCTTTAATTTACTATGGAAAATTTTCCAAATTTATGGAAGTAAAGGTGACATCTTCCTTCATCAATTTTCTGGGAGTTTAGCACTCCAATTATTCACTACCTTTAATAGGAGACAACTTAGCCTAACAACAACGGTTATGCCACGCAAAATCAGTTCTTTATTGAAAGAGAAAGAACCATTCTCAATTGAACCAAAATTGACGGACCTAATTGTTTTTAACACAAATCCCATCTTTTCAAGGGGTTGGAATTATTTGGGGTGAAACCCTAATTGTTCAAAACACGATTTGTATGAATATCCTAGATCTTTTTGTTCTGTATCAGACGAATTTTGTAGATGTTGAGGAAATGAACAACTACATATATAATTTTAAAGGAACTCAAGGGAGAGGAAGTAAGTTTTGGAGGGTAATAAGATAGCAGTTTAAAAGTGGATCAAGACAGAAGGAAGTTTGGATGGTATTCGTTACGTTAATGATTAGCTATCAGTGTATAAAAGGTACTTCCTCCGTTCCATAATACTCTTTCTACTTTCCTTTGTCATTTGTCTCATGTATTCTTTACACTCCTTTTTGGGACTGAGACTACTAATATTTTAATACGTGTCTCTTCTCACTACTAAATACAAGTAACTAAAGTCCACAATACTGTCATCTAATAGAAAATACCTCACTAACTCCTATCACGCCTACCTTTATAATACAATTACTACTGATAACCAAAATCAACTTATCTCCTAATTATGTGCCATGATAAGTGTCAAAGACTCGAGCGTAATTTGGGATGAAGGGCCTTTTTTTCATAAACGGTAGTTATTTGAATAACTAGGATATAAAAGGTAGCAAATAATGCCTTCTGTTTTTCCTTTCACACTTGTGCTAATAAAATTCTTCAATAATCTAAATAACCTCAAACATGAACAGAATATCAAAGAAAAGAACAAAAAATACACTTTGAGCACTGTCCAACGCAGTTATATATGCATCATTAATTATTTACCTGGAATGCAGAACTAATCAACTCGGTAAGCCGGTCAAAAACATTGGTCCTTTCTGCTTCAAATGATTTCCAGTGAAGCAGACACTTGTACATTGTAACTGCAGCAACTGGTTTCCCTTGACTAAAACCAGCATCTCCTGCCACACATTTAATAAGAGAATCTGCAAGCTCCTGCATACAAACAATAAAAAAAATTAGTAGAACCACAAGCCCGAACACAAAAGAAAAGTATAACAGATAGTTTGTGGTGAAATGAGAGAGAGCAAGGCTTGCTGTTTTCGGGTCATGAAAATAGTTACATACACGTTGTTTCTCCATCTGTGATTTCCTCATAGAGTCGGTGCCAAAAACTTTCTTTGGTGTTCCACTCGGCAAGTCCTGTCAAAAGAAGATATTTCACATGGTCATCGTACTCATAAGACAAAAAAACATAATAGGATAAAAGAAATGCTTAGGTTAACTGCCTTGCCTTGTTCGGCTCATTCACGTGACCATTCCCGAAAGACTGAAAAGATCACGAGAGCATAAGTGACATGGAAAAGGAAGTATAAGATCATACTACTCTATAGTTCGAAGCATATATACCGGATAATCTGAAATTTTACTCTTGCGCTCAGTTTCCATGAAAACTATCTTCTCTTCCAGCCTGAAAGGTTCAAATCATAAGCAAATACATAAGGTTTGTTTGTGCTGTTATGCATACTAATTAACACAGATGAAAGAGCGATTTCCAGCTCTTGGTTACATTTAATTGGCGCAATGACTCAGACCAAACTGAATCAAGGAAATAAGAACAGTTAACTTTATTTTTTAACCTTCAAAGAAACAAACAAGCACAATGCCAAATCCTTAATACAAAAAAGATGAGGATAGAGGCCTTAGCGTTTGAACCAAGAATTCTCTCCAATGGGCATCCACAAATATCCTCTTTTTCCATTCAGTTCTGTAGTTCCATCTAGTGCTATATGCTCTTGCAAACCCACTTTCTTTTTATGGTTAACTCCCTCCATCCTACTCATTTTGTCTTACCTAGACTTCTTCTAAGCTGCCCATAATTGCAAATCTCCACTTTTCTTACTGCTGCATTTTTTGGTTCGTCTCACATCTTCAAACCTGCGTAACTGGTTCTCCCTTATCTTATCCTCAACAACCAGAGAGTCTAAGTTTGATGTGTGAGTCTTTTGGGCCCACACTCCACATGACTACTAAAGATCCATAACAATCATCACCTATTAAATTATTAGCTACTATATATATACACACACATTCTTAAGCACAGATATAAGGAGCTGTCAAACACCTTCGCATTGCAATTTTAAGTCCAATCATCTTAGACTCTGCTTCTTGTGATTGCTTCCATCGCTCTTCACTTAGCTCGCTTGTTTCCTCATATTTCTTCTGAGTTTCGTCAATTTTCTGTTCCAATGAGCTAACCATTCCCTGTTACGGAAGGGATATATTGAATTAAGTGCAAAAATGATAGTTCTGCATGATGAGTTAACAAGCAAACCGACAGAAAGACATCTTACCTCAAGCTCTTCACTTAGCTTGCTTTTTTCCTCATACTTCTTCTGAGTTTCATCGATTTTCTGTTCCAATGAGCTAACCATTCCCTGGTAAGAAAGGATAGATTGAAATCAGTGCCAAAAAAATGATAGTTCCACATGATGACAGATCTAGCTACCCAACCTAAAGACATCTTACCTCAAGCAATTTATTTTCCGCAGTAAGTCTACTTATCAGTTCATTATCAAAAATAAAATCTTCACTTTGATTGCTTGTTTCTGCATATTTACTCTCCGTTTCATCAACCTTTGTTTCCAATGAACTCACCATCCTCTAGAAAGCAAAAGAACAACTTAATAAGTGCAAAACAAAAGTAGTGTCAGGGGATGATGGATGGTCATGCATGGACTAACAAGAAATATTACCTTGAGCTGTTCGTTTTCTGCTGCAAGTTTATTTATCAGATCATTATTAGAAACGGATACTTGATTTAGCTTGCTCATTTCCTCGCATTTCTTCTCAGTTTCATCAATTTTGTGTTCAAGTGAACTTACACATTCCTGGAAAGCAACATCAAAATTGAAATGAGAGAAAAACAGTAATACTTCCATGGACAGCAGACTAAGCAACAATACATCCTTTCTTTTTAGGAATTTTCCAAATACAACCCAATAATGTTGGTTGTTTGCCAATTACAACCTCAAACTTTCAAATTTGTAAATTACATCCTTAAACTTCCATCTCCACTTTAAATTAAAACACCCGGGTTATTTTCCGGCGAAATCAATCGGAATATGATATCTTGATTTTATTAAAACACAATTACATAATATTCTCAAAAAAAAAAAATCTGATTAATTTGTTTTTGTTTTTTTTGGAATTATTTAATTTTGTTTAGAGCTTTTTTGGGCCTTTTTTTTGGATTATTATATTAATGATATCATATTCCGATGATTTTTTCCGGAAAATCATTCAGGGTTGTGATTTAAAGTGACGTATAAAGTTTTAGGTTGTAATTGGCAAAGACACAACTTTATTAGGTTGTATTTGGCCTAATTTTCCATTTTTTTAAGTTGACACGTTTGCCATGCAAAGCTAAAATCATTAATATCTTCAAATCAAATAAGTAAAAATTACTTCGTAAAAATGTTGATATTTTGAAATGTAAAACGAGATGAATTTAACAAGATCTCACATGATTGTAATTTTGTAAAAGTACCAAGGGATAGTCAAAGTAGATGAAGAATAGTGTAAAAAGTCAAAACGTGAAAAGAAATTAAGAAGTATATATTACCTTGAGTTGTTCATTTTCAATAGTAAGTTTTCTCATCAACTCATCATCAAAAACAGGTACTTCTTGTACAATGGGGACTTGCTCAGCAGTTATTTTTATAACCTCCGCGCGTTCCTTTTCCAACAATGTCTTAGTTTCTTGAAATTGCTTCTCCATCTCTTCCAAAGCCTGTTGTAGCTTTTCATTTTCTCGATTCTTCAACTCTTCAAGATCATCCTATATAAAATAACAAACAATAATGAGAAATATAATGAGTGAAAAAGAAAGAGAAATAGACCGATAACTGGTAAACGCCCCTTTACAAAGAGGGGAAAAAGATATTCAAGGGAGTTGATTCATAATTATGATTTAGTTTAAACGTTATAGCTTCTTTACCAGTTGCTTCTCCATCTCTTCCAAAGCCTGTTGTAGCTTTTCATTTTCTCGATTCTTCAACTCTTCAAGATCAACCTATATAAAATAACAAACAATAATGAGAAATATAATGAGTGAAAAAGAAAGAGAAATAGACCGATAACTGGTAAACGCCCCTTTACAAAGAGGGGAAAAAGATATTCAAGGGAGTTGATTCATAATTATGATTTAGTTTAAACGTTATTTTTAATTAGAAAATATTTGGGAATAGATTCATATGCAATCTATAATAATTAAACGTTAGAAGGTAAATATTTAGTTTCCTCTCTTTCCTTGTAAATAAACAAACCTTAATACAATGCCTTATGATGGATGGTTATGATTTAACAACTAAATCTAACCTTAATCTTGATTTTGAATACGCTTTCTTACATGCTTCATACAAGTGTTCTTTGTTCAAACATAGGGGTGTAAATGAGTCGAGCCGAGTACTATCATGTTCATGTTCATGTTCATTTAACTTAGATGAACTCGAGCTTTTAACCGAGCTCAAAACTCTATTCAAGCTCGGTTCATTTAGAGTTCTACACTTAGTATTCGTGAACGACACATTTATTAATCGAGCCGAGTTCATAGACGAGCTTTTTTCTTAAACGGGCTTAGAGCTTGGTAAACAAAATTTAGAGTTCTACACTTAGGCTCCTCAATTTTCCTTGTCCAACACTCCCTCCTTCCCAATTTAATTGTTGCAATTTCTTTTTTGTCTGTCCCAGTTTAATTGTCGCAATTTCCTTTTTTGTTTGTTCCAGTTTAATTGTCATATTTCCTTTTATGTCATGAACCCATCAATATTTTATTACCTCTCTTCTTCCCACTACCAAATGTTATAGCCTCACATCCTTTCACATTCAATTAAAAAAAATTTCCACTATCTCCCTATTTTTCTATTAAACTATAATAGATTAACTTATAATAACTTATCACATAAAACTCCGTGAAAATTCACGACGATTAAACTGGGACGGATGGAGTATCAAGTTTTGGAATAAGGAGTATAAAGTATTGAATGCTTTTCTAGTTCTATCAAGATTTTTAAATAAAAAAGGATATGCAATATGAAGATCTGACACTTGACACCTTTACAATTAAATTTTAATTCTCTATAAACATGCTTTGGGATGTGCACTACTTTAGCAATTATATTTCTGTTTTTAATATTTGTTTTTAATTCTATGACTTGTTTTGTTGGGAGGTTAAAGTGAAAATATGATTTTTATTTGTGATAAAAAAATATGTATATGGTAAATTTGATCATGAATATAAATAGCCGAGCTATGAACATAAATAACGAGTTGTGCATGAACTAAAATGAACGAGCATACACGTCATATTCAAGCTCGTTTATTAAAAGAGTTTCAAAAGTCGTTCAATCTCGACTCATTTATTAAATAAACGAACATGAACGAGCTTTAGCCGAGCCCGAGCCCAAGCCTGAACCCTAGTAGTTTATTGAGAGTCTCGCCTCATTGGTGACCCTACAAGACATATCATTGTAGCAACTCAGCGCTAAATGGACTTAGGTTCAAAAGGGAACCTCTGTAGCCATTTACTCACCAAAGAAGTTTTTATGGACAAAACTTTCAACTACCAATCCCACTCTCCTCCATAGCCTCAAACCTCATTGAACCCCGTAAGATGATCCCCTTTATTTAAGCCCAACCAGATTAAAAATCCACAAAATCATACTGATTAAGGCGATTATTACCAAGAATCAAGGAGAAAGAGACTCAATAATTCTAATGGTAATGAACTGAACGTAACACAGGGTATTAGTACAAATATAAAGATGACGTATTTTGAATATATAAACAAAACTACTTTCTGTTGTTCATTCTCTTCCAGTAGAAGTCATCAACTAGTTTTCTTTTCCAGGGGAATATTTGGCTCTCAGCTGTTGAGAAGAGTTGAGAATGGACAAAATCAGAGGCTTCAGACAATGTAGATGGAAACATCTTCCTTAACACATTGTTTGGATAAGAGGAAATGGAGAAAAAGGGAGGGAAACAAACTCCCTTGTTTGGATAAAAGGTACAGGAGAGGAAGGGGAGGGATCCGCTTTCCCTTCCTCTTTAATAAACATCATCCTTTCGAAGTTGGAGAGATTTGAGGGAAAATGTAGCTGAACTTCCTCCTCTCCTTCCTTTCCTTTCCCTTCTATCTTGCTATCCAAACACACAGTAAGAGTCCACGCAATTGATGGTAAAATGTTGCATGATGTAAGAAAAAAAGTAATAGCTATGGTGCTAAGAAGTATAATAACTATAAATTAACCGAGAACAACACTTTCCAAGCTGCTTTCACATTGAAAATTTTGATAGAAATGATATTGTATTCAATAAATTACAGAATTTTAAAGAGGAGAAATAGAGATTTCAAAATGGTTTTATATAAAAGAGGTGGGTGTAGAAAAGGGGTCACGACAATATAGGACATGCATAAAGGTTCAAATCATGTTTAATTGATTTTATTTTAAAAAAACAAATTACGAGGTTAAGAGAAGAAATGCCCTTTCTCTTCAAGGTTACACAAGAAACTAAGTTTGTCACCAGAAAAGTTGATGTAATGAAGTTAAACAATGCAGAAAATTGATAGGGTTTTTATCCATATATATTTTCCATGCTTTTATTCTCAAAAGTTGGTGCTTGGAATTCAATGGCAAGAGATGCTCATGAACAATAGTTGTAAATTGTAAGAATTGGCTAGTAATAAGGATTTCAATTATCCAATGGCTGAGAGACAAATGGATAATTTTTGTGAGATATTTGAGATTCTACTAACAATTCAGTGATTTAAAATTCCCAACTATTAAATCAGTAGACAACAGGGTCTGGAAATGGTAACAATTTGTTTTAAAGACTTACACTGGAATTTTGAGGGTTTATTTTGGGTTTCGAACTTCGTTGTACTGATTCTTGTCTCTTATCCAATAAAATCTTGTTTGGTCGTGCTAGAAAAAGGGAGGTGAGGGCGTTGGGGGATAGGCGAGCAGGTAGGGCAGTAGATCTCTTCCTTTGGAATTTAGTGCATGTTTTGTTGTACTAATTCTTGTTTGGTATCTAACAATAATCTAGCTAATGTGAAATAAACCTTCTTAAACTTGAGTATACTGATTTTACTAAATTAGCTTTTGAATTCAAAACAAAATTTTCAAATGAAAAAAAAAAACTATAGCCAGTATGATCTTACTAGAATTTGTTCTGCCTAAATGTAGTAATCCATCCTCCCGGTCCAAGTAAGCACAAGTTAATCAGCAGGTGTAAATTAACTAAAGTGTTAAGTAAATTTAGCCCAGTCATGCAACTCTCCGACTGATTCAGTGCATTATCTAGACAGATTCTGTATGATTATTAACTCCATATTTTAGTTTTAAGATTTTAAAGGTCATATGATGTGGGGTTGTATAATGAACTTGAAATGTTCATACTTAACTAATTATTTTTTTAAAAAAAACAGCAAAAAACTGGAAAGTACTTCAGTATCCATATTCTTGTTATAAGTTTTCAAATAAGTTGAAAACTGAAAAACAAATTGATCAGACCTTGAAAAAAGAAAATATAGAGTATTAATGAAATTTGTTCATGATTAACTATTATTTTAGGAAAGGTCATTAAATTTCTTTGGACACTGGCAAAATAGTAAGAGCGGTTATTACTGCAAAATTGATAAAGTAAGAAAAAAAAATCAAAAATAGATAATTTTTTAGTGTGAAGGATGCAATACTGCAGAGAATACACAAAAATGATGTATGAAAATCTATCAATAGTTTCCTGGTCAAGCATAATTACAAAATTATTATTTTCGAATGTGTAATCTAAACTATCAACGTTGTAACATTGTGGAGAAATCACGATACACCATTGTTAGTGGAAGTTGTTTATTAACCATAATACTTACCCTCATGCATTTCTCCAGCTGCAGTTGGGAAGTTAGTTCTTCAACTTCCTTTTCTAATTTATTCTTAGCTTCCTTCAATGCGCCAGCCTCCTTTGCTTCCTGGAGATACATACATATATATGTATGAGACTAAAGTGATTTTTATAGATGACCATAGTGAAGATGAATTGCATTTATTAGGATGGGTAAGTTGAGCCGTTTAATGTGTATGCAAGTCTATCAAGAAGTTACCTATGTCAGTAATCCCAACAAAAAAAATAGAAATACAGTAGTATAATATTAATAAGTCCGTCATGTTCCAGATTACTCATCTACATCTCAAGTACTAAGGTATTCAATAAGTTACCAAACCAGAAGAAAAGCATTTAATAAATTCAAAAGGGGTATATAGATATACTTATGCAAGTAAATTCTAGTGTAAGGTTCACAGAGGTCAATAAAATAGCATAAAAAGTTTTCACTACACACCATTTTAAGCTTGCGTAGTTCTCGCCTTGCTATTTTAGCTCGCCATGCACATTGTGTTATAATAGCTGCTTTCCTCATCCTTCTGTGACGGTGTTGAGCTTTATACCTTCTACAATGACTCTGGAGTATGCATGGAACATATTACAAAAAGGCAAATATCAACAACAGTAATTATGGGAATTTAATGGAATTAAATAGAATTAAATAAAAGATAAGAATGTCAGTAACAATAAAGAAGGACGATCCATTACATGGCCCACTTTCAAAACCAAATAATACAACATTTAATCCATTCCTGAAAATAAAATCCAAACTAATTCTTATTCATGAAAATGTCTTGTCTTCCCTAGGAAATTGTATGGTGTTTAGGGAGAGTATAGAGTCTTCATACACATCATCTCATGCTGTTTTATTTGAAGAAGATCGATTTCTGAATACCCATGTCGACAACTTTTCTCCTTTCATAATGACTATTCTTCATTCTAGTAGGAGTATGTGAATACTTCATAAAAAAAACCTTTACGAGAAACAAGGGACAAAAGTTTGTGGCAAGAAAAAGAGACATCAGCAAATGGGTGTCCACAAATTACTCTATGTATGAGAGAGATGTGTATTGAACTTCGATTCGACACATGCTGATGGTGTTTTCATTTACAGATGCACAATTGTACATAGAGATTTAAGGGATGTTCTTGCATTCAAATTCACAGTTGTAATTTCTTCTTCTATCACTAATTTAATTTTTCTTATGAAAAAAGAAAGATCCTACCCTATTACTGTATACACATAACAAAAATACAAGGCTCTTCCGGCCAGTAAGTATCTGGATGGCTCTCGGAATATGCGCTCTTGCTCAATAGAGAACTTCAACTGTTTATACCTTCTAAATAAAAACAAAGAAATATTACCTGAATTACAATCGCAGCCTTTGTCTGCCTTCGGAAACGAAGCTCTTTGCGAGCAGCCATGCCGCGCATACCTCTCTCTATTGTCATAGCAGAAAAGCATAACTCTAAGTAAGAATTCCTGGCAAGATGCCTGCGCAACTCCTTTTGGATTTTCAGACATGCTGCCTCTCTCTTCTTGTGATCAAAGACAGACCGAGCAATTTGTCCTGCAGTGAAAAGATTGAGTTAATAGAAAGTACACAGATGTGTTAGCAGGTCCTCACAAGAGTAAGTCAGCTCTTCTAGCAACAGTCATTCATACATAGATATTGTCCACAACAAAGTGTTTTTGTTAGAAATAGGATGGTCTATATTCTACTAAATAAAATCTTAGCTACAAGGAATGGGCAATGATCCTTTTAAAAGCCTGCATATATAAGTGAAATAAAGTATAATCTCCTTAGCTCTATAGCATCTATGTTATTAAGGATCTCTTATTATTTTATTTTATTTTTACACGAAAATAAATATATCAATAAGCTATAATAAGGAGTACAAAGCAAAAAGTGTTAAAATTTAACAGCTAACTTAGCTTCAAAGTGTCATTAAGGTATCAAGCCCCGTCAAAGATATCAAGTGTGGGGTGTTACTTATTTTTGAACTTTTTTAAATGCCATTGTTTTTTGTTCGTCTTACTTTTTGTCAGTATTTTTATAGACTACTCCGAACAATACAATAACATATTATTACCTGCTACTTCACGAAGATCACAGAATCAATGTTACTTATCTACCAAGATAATGAGATTTAGAAGGGAAAAAAAACTTTTACTTCTCATCCATCTGCCTAGCTAAGTGGCCTTGCTCTTTTTATGTAGATTGGCTAATGTACTTCTTTATTCACATATTACAGAGATGAAAGTTGAAAATTTTCTTGGTTAGAGGTCCTAAGCAGATATAGCAGTACCTCTGCACAGAGTTTGAATCTGTATAGCAGACAGCCGCATCTGTTTAAACCATCTGCGGAAGAAGTAGGTCCGAATTTGCTTCTGAATTATAGTAGCAGATTTCCCTAAAACCTCATTCCTGCGTGCATCTATTTCAGCCATCTGGCCTGCTCTGAGAAACACTTTACTTTTACCAATCTGCCATAAAGTAGAACTTCCTCAGGTAAGTGAAAGCTGTTGAAATTTACATGCATACACCATGGACATATAAAAATGTAGCTTAAATAGAAGATAATGTGGAGCTACTGAGACAAGAGTTGGAACCTTAAGATTAATGCAATATTGAAGTAAAAGAGAATGTGGACTCGAATTCGGTACCAAGGAGAAACCCAATCCAAATATTGTTTAACTTTATGCGACTGAATGACCTATCAGTGAGTGTTAAGTGTTTGGAGTCTATCATCCAGAAGAATGGAGATATTGACTAAGACATTACTGAAGGCAGCTAAAGGAGAAGGAAAAGTGTAATAGGGAAACTTTTCAGCAAGTGGCCTGCTATAAATGCAGGAATAGTGGGCATCAAAAAAAATCATGTTCGTAAAATGAATGTGACGGAGATGCAATGTTAATAGATGGGCTGTAATACATGTTAGGAGAAGCAGAAAGGAATTCGGGATCTGGAAATCAACAACATATAGTGTGAATTACGAAATAACAACATCATAACATTATATACATGGAACACACCTCACTTAACAAAGTAGGGGGAAACCACAAAGTCCATAATATTTCTAAATCAATCTACAACCATTAGAATTACATCAGATTCTCTCACGAAAAACATCTATCTTAGGACCGCATGCGCTCTTCCTAAGTTCGTATCCTATATTTCCCTTGTCTCAGATCCGTTCTCCTACTTCTTTAGTCCATAGAATCCTTACAAAGTTGCAAAGATTCACACCACCGTCATTTCAACCCCTGCTCACAAGACCTGGGCCACTTATAGTTTCCTGATTGTGTTCATAATATTTTAGACTCTCTCACTGGTGTGTAAATGATCAACCCACAAGCCCTATTTATATAGAGGTGGTAATCCTATCCCTTTCCAAGTAAACAACATTTCAGACTCAACCTAGATCATGAATATTACATAGACCAGGAAACTAAAATTGTTAATAAAACAATGTTTTCTAACTATATCCTAACATTATTTTCTTAATATCAAAGGAAATAATAAAGCCTAGTTCATTATCCTAATGTTTATAGGAAACTAACAAACAAAGAAACCGGTTTCTTGTGGAATACTCTTAAGCCTTGCAACATGCTCATAAATCCCACAAGAGTTCTCGAATGTGGCCCTCTTGCTGTCATTCCAACTTCGGTTTACATTTTTAGATTGACATAATAGAAGCCTATCACGTGTCGCACCAGCCCATAGCCACAAATCTCCGTCATACTTGATTGGCCTCACTATATCCTGGATTGAGACTCACTAAGTCTTCTGCAACTAACTACCATATTGGACTCATACACAAATCTGCAATGAGGAATTCACAGCAAGGTTGAGTAGTAGAGGGAGAACAAATTCCAGTGTTTCCAGAGAGCACGAAGAATGGAACTATTACCAAAAAGGTCGTGGTCAACCAAAGATGAGTAGGATGTAAAGGATGAAAAAGACATGAAAAATTAGGTGTACAGGACTATATGGTATTGGACAAAGATTCAAGTGAATGACTCATGGAAATGGCATCTTGGTTCATGTAGCTGACCACATCCTTTTAGGATAAAGGCTCTGACATTGTTGTTGTTTTGGTATTTCATAAGATAAGTGGATGATACACAATATGCTACAAAAGACACCAAAATTAGGCATGTAAGACAACATATACTGGAATGTTCAACAAATATGTTTATAATTCATCAAGATAATTAAAATAGCATATTAATAGGCTATATTTGCAAAATTCAAATGGGTACAACAGAACAATGATAAGAAGTTGATAAAAAATTGCTTCATGAGCATAAAACAGAAAGACCTGATAACCGTGAAGTTGCACTTTCTCTAAAATCTTTCTGCATGCAGTGACTTCATCGTAACTGTAAAGCAAATCATAAAGAGAAAAGGTCAAAACATGTGAAACAGGAGTAAAGGATGAGAAAACAACGCAAGCAATAATTAATGTAAAGACAAAAGATAAAGGAATATAACAAAGAGCTGTACAATTCTATAACTTAAGTGTATTACCTTCCATTTGAAACCTCCGGAGCAAGGATACGACAACGATTTATAAATTCATGAAATGGCTTTCTTGTGGGGAATCCTGCGCAGCTAATCCTTATAGCCTCCATGACTCCCTGAAGGAGATAAGCAGAATTAAAGAGTGTTGACCATCCAACATGCATAGGTTCATCAGACATTCAGCATAACACCAAACAGAACTATGAACAGAAAATTTTACCCCACAACGAAGCTGATGCAGAACATTACTGTTTTCAAATATTGCTGGCTTAAGAAGATTATTAGGCTTTACGCAACGAATATAATGTGGCTCTGTTGCACTTAGTGTCTCTAGCAATGATTGCAACTGGTGCTGGATAAACAAAAGGAGGAAAAATCAAGATGGAGCCTCAAACATGAAGAAGGAAGCACAAATAAGAAAAGGGGGAAACTCACCCCCACTCACAGGACAGGATAAGAGAGAGAGAGATGAAGAAGTTTAGACAGACCTTAAAACTCGTAGCTATAGAAGAAAATTTTGATGATTTAGTAGACTCCTCAGGGAAAGGTGGAAACAAGCTTGCCACAAAGGCACACTTTGAAGCACTTAGAAGTTCTTGATGCTCTGGAACAACATAATCTTTGTTCTTATCCAAGAAAAACTCGGTTTGGTATGTCACCTGTAGCATAAGTTTATAGATTAATATCTCTATTATACTTTTTTTCTTCAACAAGAAATCCTACCATCTTTTTTTTACTGTAGCATCATTTAAAATGACCTACCTCACCGGCATAATGAGAAATGATGAAATCAGTTCGTGACAGCTTTGGTTTGCTGAATCGTTTATGATTGTTGAATGTCTGGTAAAGCTTTTCAGCAAATGTCTCATGTGTTGATCTAGGAAACATACTAAGAGAAAAACAAATTTCACAAACATTGTCACGCTATGATCTATATGTATCTTTTTTTCTTTTTTTGCTATTTGAAGAGGAGATGGGGGTTGAAATAATAAAAATCTGGAAACTGGGATACACAGTGTCATTCAGAAACTTAATAACTCCAATACTTACCAGGCTTCGTCCAGAAGAGCAATGATGCCACCAGGTTTCTGAAACAATACACGTGTTTAAAGTCAGGAAAGCTGCACAGACAACATTTCTGTTTCCTCAGCAAGAAGGGGGATGGGATTGAAATGAAATATAATGGCCACAGAAAAAGAAAAAAAGATAGATGCAGGAAGTCAAAAACAAATTCACTGGTGAAATTTTAGGAGAAATTTTAAATGCCAAGCCTATGTTGTGGCTGTTCCTATTTAATGAGCCAAAAAAAAGAGAACTAATTTTACAAAATGACCCTATGCCCTATAGTATTGAAATAGGGTTTTCGTTACCTTAATTTTTCTTAAATGTTAAAGAAAACCGTTAGTTTTTAAAAAATAACGAAAACTCTTATTTATTTAACAAAATAATCATTTCCCTTCCAATTTTTCTCTTACACAAAAAAAATGGGAAACATCTGATTCACAACTCATAAAATGAGTTCAAGTAGAATATTGTCTTCTGTTTCAACAATTAGGAACACCAAATCATATAAAATAAGAGTGTTTATGTAACCGATGCATGGATACGGAACCAGTGGCATGAGTATCGCGTCATCTGAAGTTCTGGACATGGAGGTTTGGAACATGAAGTATAAAAGAAGGCTTGGCTAGTGTCAAGTTATTTAAAATGATTTTCATTTATAAATTATTATGAAACAAATTCAAGTTTGAGCAAATTGTGGAAATACTTTTCAATACCGGCAGCCAGCAAAACAAAAGGAAAGAAGAATACAGAACACATACACTTCTAAGTTAGCTAAATAGCAGAAAACACACGTCAAAGAGACACACAAAAGCACACAGGCCACACACATACACACCACTTGCGCATACACACACAGACATACATAAACTTTCCTTACACGAACGCAAACTCTTTATAAGATACTCCTGCAGTTAAGTACAATGAGTAATATCCAAGACCTCAGATAAATTTCCTGGGGTTGTAACATCTGTCCCTAGGCATCAAGAGATCGAAGAAACGAGAAAATGGTGAAAGAAACAGGTAGATTATACCAGGAAAAAAAAAATTGAGTTTAGACCAAAACTAGACCAAACAAGTAGATTGTACCGAAATAAGATTAGCCCTAAGCTTCCCAGTTCTCACTATGAAACATCATTACATTAGCTTTTTGAAAGTCGTCAAAACAGGACAACAACATAGCATACCAACCTTCTCAATAAGATCTAGAACATCCTGGTTGTCGACAAACTCAATGTAGCTCCAATCAATTTCTTCTCTAGTGTATTCTTCTTGCTCCATCTTAAAAACATGCTGCCAGAAAAAAAAATTGTATAAACAAATAATATAAATAAGAAAGCAGAGGTATCGTTTAAGCTTCTTAAGTCCATAACATATGAACCTGATTAAAATGTTGCTGTAGCTTCTCATTTGTTAAATTAATACAGAACTGCTCAAAGCTGCAAAGAATGAATTGAACCTCGCAAATGAGTAGTGTACTATCTTGAAAAAGGAGAGAAATCACATTTTTCTTTAAATTTAGACAAACAACAAAATAAGAATATAAATGCAAAACCATGAGACCATCTTAGCTTAATAAAAGTAATGATATGCTATGACGCTATGTTTGGCATGACCAGACCAATTATCAGTTGCCAAAGTCTGCTACTGGAAACCAAGAGATTCAATTGGCCAACCATTCAACAAATAAACAATTTTCTATGCCTCCTACCTATGTGTTGACATGCACAACTTTGTCAATCATATAGTTTCTAATGCATCAAATCACTATCTATCAGTTGTATAAGGTAAAATGTTTTAATCATCAACAACAAAAGTGCGTACCGGTTAAGCACCTGTTGGTCTTGAATGTCTCGAAACCGTAAATGTCCAAAACCCCAATCAGAACTTTTGAATCAGGATCCTGTCCGATCGAACTATTTATCGTGTTCACGAGCCTAAAGAAATGAGAAGAAACCTTAGTCACACTAGTTCCTGTCAACTAGCTTAACGGTAAAATCTTTTTACCTCAAGTTGGAATATTCAGGAACATACCAATCAAATAACCTAGAGTAAACAATTTTGGCCAAGGCATCTCTACTAACAGTAGCAGCATCTGGATCCAAATTCTTAGTAATCGACTCACCGCGAGTGACAATCACTCGTTTGCAAAGGGAATCCTCAAGGGCCTTCATATCGCACCTAAACACACAAATTACACGCACGTGAGCAACATCTAAAACGCACATATAAAATAAATATCCACAACTGCATGATGCTGCTCACATGAAAAGCTCAGCGGCTATTTTCAGATGAAACCTAGATTTTTCATCTTTGGGTTTAGAGGAATCTGAATCACTCCCTTTTGCAAATTCAACGTTACCTAGATGGAGAATTGCAGCCACAACTTTGAATATCGCATCCTAAAAAACCAAATGAAGTTTAACAAATCCTATTTAGATAAAAAGATGAACATGTAAACTTATCCAGCAATTACAAACAGAATGATAAGACGAAGAATCTCAGACAATGTTCCACTCCTATGTTCATACTACCTGCTCGTGAGAGCCAATGCCAACAACATCCATGGCTCTTCTAGTGGTTAAGTACTCTTCGGCATCGTCTATTACATCAACCTTGTAGCAGTTTGATTGATTGAGATAATGGAAATTTCTTGGACTGTCCAACTTGAACCTCTCAACATCCTAAGTAAGCATGAATGAACAGATATTATTTTTTTCTATGGATTAACAGAGTTTGAAAGAAAGAATCAATACTGAATGCAAGTATGTAACGTGTATTAGAAAGACTTTTTCCAATCATAAATAAAAGACAGTGGTGGTAATATATACTTTTTCAATCATATTGCCGACAATTAGATATAAAATTCAAATCTATCCATCCCAAGAACAGAGAGATTATGGGTTTTCAAAACAGACTATACCGTTGTGACCAGAAAGACCTTGATTAACAATCTATAAGACAACTAATATGGAAGAAACTAGTGACGTGGAAAAAGTCTGATCTATAAAGGACTTTTATGATGTCCATTTCCGATGGAGCCAAAGATTCATTTGTTCTTTTGGATGTGGGATGTAATGGACTAAATCAAAATGGCTCTTAAAACCTCTTTGTTTCCTTTCCATGAAGTACAAGATGGTCTTCCCGTTGTCGTCCCGTTGTCGCTTTTGGGTCAATTGGAAACAACCTCTATGCAATTGCAGGGGTAAGTTGCGTACACCGGACCTCCCTCTAAACCCGCTTCTTGCGGCAGCCTCTTTGAGGCAATGGGGTAATGATAATGATGATAAAGGACTTTTATGGTTGGGTAACCAAGTTGGTAAAAAAAAAGGATATTTGCATTTCTATAGATCGCAAGGCTCAAAGGTCCCAACATCAAAAAGTATTCTTGCAATTAAAACTGTCATGGATAAGATTACAGTAAATATTCCCTAAATTTATGAAATAGGAAACAGTGAAGAAGGAAGGATCTAACTAATATATTTGCTTCAACAACATATGGATAAAATCCTTAATGGTGTGCTTGGGAATTGTCATTTCATTTGAAATGATGGAATTGGCACAAATACCTTGTTTGGGAACTAAAAGGATTTGGATTTGGCCCAAATCCATCCCAATGAAAAACGAGTCTAACATTTAGAATTTGAAATCAATTATTAATTGATGTCATTTGAAATCCAAAGAAGACTGATTATCTCTCTCCTCTCCCCCCCCCCCCTTTCTCTCTCCTCTGCTCCCCTAACACTCCAAATGCCATTAATGAAACCTTGGGATGGCTTCATCAACCTCGTTGAAGGTGACGAGTCAGGGTCAACAGAGCTTAAAGATGCTTTCTAGATGTATGACTAGGACGAGAATGGCTTGATTTTGCCGATGAGTTAGACCTCGTCCTGAGTCGACTCGTTGACCGCTGCTCTGTTAAAGATTGCTCGAAGTCTGTTGATATTGATGGTAATGTTAGCTATGAGGAGCTCATAAGATGACGACATAAGGTAAATTGGCGTCGCCAAATTAGGTAAAGTGATGATTTATCATCGGAATTTGCTTCCTGTTTGTCGTAGCCTCAGAGCTTGTTTTCTGCAACCGATTCGCAGCCAAATGATGATAAAGAATTCCGTCATTCATCAACTCTTCGTCACCGATTTGGAATTTCGTCCGTTACAACTATTTTTAGATTGAGATTCTTCTACTGCTATAGTTCTTTCAAAAAGTAAAGATGAGCTACTTTTATCTAATACTAAATCTGAATACTCCAATTTTGTACAGTTATTTTGGTATCAAGGTGGTTTTTTTCTTCATTTTGCAGCCAATTAATTATTGTAGCTAATTTGGCCTTGGAGAAATACAAATATATTGTTGAAAACGGTAAAGTGTGGAATCGAAATTCCAATGTCCTTCCAAACAATGTGGTGGATTTGAAATTATGGATTTAGAATTTTATGTTTTCCAAATAAATGATTTGGAATTCAATATCTGTATTTAAAAATCCTCATTCGAAATCTAGGAATTGAAATCAAACATACATTCCCAAACACAACCTGAGGAAGATTTTACTTCGAGAATAAGAAACGTTTAGGGGCAGTTCTGTGAATTAAGTCAATATGCTTTTTTCAGATTTTGTGAGGGTCACCTGTTGCAAAGAAAGGCATTGATGCATACTTTGTGGAACTTACAAGATTAAATTCAATGGTCAATCCTTCTTCTGTAAAGTCTACAATTCTACAAGCCTTTTAGCAGTTACCTTCTCTCTTGTACCACACATCAGCACTATATTCCATTTCTCTTATCTAAACCAGCAATAATTTACTTCTTAAGAGGTTCAAGTGACCAAGTATAATGGAATTCTTCAGTAGAGCTAACCACATACTACATGAACATCATCACATTAGGTAAAAGTATGTTCACACTAATTAAATACCTCTTTCGGAGCAGCGCACAGCATGTAGAAGCAGTGATAGTTTCTTTCAGGATCAGACACCTGACAAACACGAGATCTTTCTAGTAGATAAGTTCTGATAGCAGCTCCTGAAATCCTCCCTCTTTGATCAAATTGTATCTCGACAAATTTGCCAAATCGACTGCCATGTTATACATAATTTAAAGACTCAATCTGATGAGAATGATTGGAGACCAAATTTCAAAAGTAAATGAACGCTTATTCTTATGAAGTAAGAGTTATTACCTTGAGTTGTTATTTCTAACAGTCTTAGCATTACCAAACGCTTCCAGAACTGGGTTGGACTGCACAATTCAGAAGACGGTGATGAGCAATAATAAGAAAAACCATATTACATACACTAGCACCAATAATACTTTCTTTTTTTATTAAAATTAAATTAAAAGGGCTATTGGAAAATTATCTAACATTTTGGTATAGGAGGACTAATTGTACCTAATTCCCTACCCAGATGAACAAAATCAAAACATAATGCTGGTCAGTATTAAGTAAGATTATTTGGAGTTATCAACTTAAGACTCTAACGCTCTTTAGCATTCAGGAAACAATAAGAAACTAGCTATCCCATATCAATGCTAATCTACATACTTGGCTTAATAATCCTTGCACTGTTCTTGAACCACAACATCCTAGTGGCCTAGTTCTTTGAATCTTAGTGACTGTTTGACCGGCCAGTACAGCTAAAACAACCACAGGTGACCTAGATAAATACAAAATTTTAAAGGCTGCCTCAATTGAAAGCAAGGACACCAATTTCTTTCTAACCAAATGCAACATATATTGTCAAGAAAGCACTTTGCCAAGACAATTTTTAGGTTCAATACCTTCCCAGACGGAAACAATATTTATCCAAGTACTTGTACAAAAAAATTACATAATATGTAGGGGAAAAAAAAAAGACTTCATTAAACTGTTCACACCTCTAGTACTTGCTGCTCCACAGTACGTCCCTCAGCATTAGCTCTTCCTCCCATAAATGCTAGAAATTGCATAAGACTTTTAGTGCTTTCTGTTTTTCCTGCTCCACTCTCCCCACTAACCAAAATTGACTGACTTATTCCTTCCTGTAACATCAATCTGTCATGAAATTTATAATCAACAACAAAGTCCACATGAGAATAGCAGCTTCAAAAATGACCACAGAAAGCCAATATTACCTGTATGCAGAATCTGCAATTGCAAATGGATGCGGGCTTAGTTCGCCTAAAGCTGCCCCTCTGTACTTCTTCTTCATACCACTGTCATACAAGTGAGGTAACCTTTGGAAAGGGTTCACAGCGATCAATATATTTCCTGTGTATGTCTAGAAAGAAATTCAGTAGTATCAAATTTATTGTAGGGAAGTCGAATACTAAACTTTAATATCCTTGATTCATTATAAAATAATGAGATATAATCACATAGAAAAATAGGGAATGCAGCACCACTAGAAAATTCCAAAAAAATTCCGAATACTCTGAAAACAGATATGAAGATCAAAATACACAGAGTAATTCAGAGAACATACTTAATCCCTGATAGCTGAATGCACAAATTCAAAAACTAGTATAACAAAATTAAGTGAAAAGTACTAGTAAATACATGCACAATTATGACAGGCATACAAAGATATAATAAATGCATCAGTATGACTGCACATGTGTAAGAGTCCAAAATTCGAATTTTAAAAACACAACCATGCACATGTGCAAGCCGCAAACAGAGAGAAGGGAAGCTGTTCATCACTTACATAAATTTCATTTAAATCATAACGACATTTCAGATTATCAAGAACCCCTGGCTCGTGTAGATAGGCAAGCTTGGTCATATCATCTACGCCAGAAGGAGGTGCTTCGGGATCCTTTGGATGAACCCTGGATCCATTAGCAACAACCTATAGTTTTTTAAAAGAAAAAAAATCAATAATGGCATAATGCTAGAAAATATGAGAATAAAAGGGTCCACCAAAGTTAAGAAATCAGAAAACATTATCAATTACATGTTACATAAGTGGCAACATGCCATGCGGGGGAATGTCCTGTGATCGAGCACGGGTCTTTATTCGTAACAGAAGACTCAGCACAATGGCTGCCTTTTACTGTACAAAAGCCTTTGAATAGTTTTTTTTAGGGACTTTATACCATATAACCGTATGTTTTAGGCCTTTTTTCAAGAATAAATCCCCTTCCCTATATGCTAGGCCCACATCAAATTGGTTAATTAAGCAAAATCGGGTGATAGTTTGAGGACAACAGAAGCATTTATAAGCCATTCACCTTACAGGAATACTTATGTCGAAATATCGTTCAGTGATAAAGAATTTGAACATAATTTAACCAATATCAAGAAATCTTATGACAGGGTACCAAGAGATGTACTTGGTATCGCCTAAATTTATTGATTATGTACAAGCACTTTCAAGATTATTAGAAAAATTTCCATTATGATTAGAATGCAAGAGTACATTATGGAATCCACACTAAGTCCTTTTCTCCTGGCAATGGCCATGAACAAATTAGCAAGGTCCAATGCAATGGTGAATGTTTTCGCAGAATTGAATCTTATAAGTTAAAACTTCGCACAAAAAAGTACAAAATAACCCAAATTGAGGTCAAAGTACAACAGAATTTTCCAAGCATAAATATCAAATGATTATGAAGAATACTACTGATCGAAATAATGTGAAGCCAAAAGTATTTTTCATTAAACATTTAGTTGATTTGCGGTTAATCATCCTATTTAATGGAGACAATGACCAACATGTTCTTAAAAAGATTAAGATCTGATGACTAAGATATAGAAGAGAAACTAGAAATCTAGAATATAACTTCCTTTATTCTTTATCTATTACAACATTTGGAGTTTCACGTTTGTCAATGCCCAACTTCAACCATGAATGCCAAAAGCTGGAAAGTCAAACCGTCAAAGAGACACTGTAACCTGAAGATCTACTATCAATATGCTTCCCAAAACTTGTTTAATTTACTTAGAAACAATAAACCCATAACTCGTAACCAGCTGGATTAAGTCCGTCTTCTACTATTGCACCTGAGAATTATAGCTGACTAGTTTAAAGTATAAATTAACTTGTAGACAAACACAATTGCATTTTAGATTAGTAGCATCAAATTTGAGCCTGCACCAATGCTAGGACCAGAGAAGAATTCAGATAGTTTGATGGTCACGACTAGGAGATTAGGACAAGCTAATGAAAAAGTAATCACCACTTCATTCCCTTGTAGGTTTTGCTCTTGCAATTTTTCGGATCAAACGTTGCACCAATGAGCTTTAGAACCACGGTACGGTTGTCCTCACTTACATTGCCCAAGATGGTAAATAAATCTTACAATCTTCACATAATATTGTATAATGTCATTTATTCCTTTCAACATGTCGTTTCTCAAAACTTGGTCCATTACTAAATGACAAAGAGCATGGTACAAGTAATACAAATATTCAATCAGAGATAAAGAAACTCACAATGTTCCCCGTTGTACAATTTACAGTTAGTTCTTCTCCATTCACTTCCAC